>NW_026899276.1:0-79933 GCF_033153095.1 Gastrolobium bilobum
GTTAATATTCCGGGTATACACGAGGTGTTACATTTTATGGTATCAAAGCAACGGTTCAAGGGAAAAGCCTGTATGTATTGCAATGATTAGGATGTTTGGTTGTGTCTGTTTTGTGTGTTTGCTTCGTCGAGTATTATTATGATAATGCATATGTGACCACATTGTGTGGGCCTGATCAACTCATAATTTGTGCAACTTGTGCAGAATCATGGTAAGACCCGGGAGAAACCGCGAGACTTCGGAGGATCGGCCTGATCCTGTCCTGGCTGCATTAGCTGAGATGCAGGCGGCCCGACTAGCCGACCAGGAGGCCATGAGAATGGAAAACCAGGCCATGCTGGACGCCGTCAGAGAGGCGAAAAGGAAGGCCATAGAGGACGTGTTGGAGGCCAACCGTCTGGCGAACATGACGATGTTTAGAGTCATGTTGGAGTAGATGAGGAATGGCCCTGATGTTGGTCATGCTCCACCGCCACCACCACCAGCACCTCCACCCAGTCTGCAGGATGACTCTCAGAGTCAGATGGGAGATGGCAGTCATCTTACGGGGGCCATGCAGACCGTCCTTGTTTTTGTTGAGGATCGTGATGAGATCGATCGCCGGCTGAATGCTTTCCGTAAGCATAAGCCACCTGCCTTTGATGGATCTTTCGATCCTGCTGCTGCGGCACGTTGGCTTCAGGCGTTGGACAAGATTTTTCGAGTCATGCAGTGCACAGATCCGCAGAAGTTGATGTTCGCTACTTACATGCTGGAGGGCGATGCCCATGAGTGGTGGACAAACCTTTCTCATGTCTACGAGACGCAGGGTCATGTGATGACTTGGCCTATGTTTGAGGACTTCTTCTTGGGTCAGTACTTTCCATATGACGCTCAGGAGAGGCAGCAGGGAGAGTTCGACAGATTGGTTCAGGGCTCGTTGTCTGTGGACGAGTACCTGGCCAAGTTCAACCAGTTGGTGAAGTTTGCACACTTCAGGATGGCGAGGCCTACTCCTACATTTCTGGCTGCTAAGTTCTGCAGGGGACTTAGTGAGGATATTGCTGGTTACCTAGCTGGTTCTGCTTCTAGAGATTTTGGGACACTGGTTCAGCAGTGTCGTGATATTGAAGATTTCTACAGCTCGAGTAAGGCCAAGAAGGCCAAGGTTGCTGAGGCGACAAAGGTTGCAGCTGGTAGTTCCACTTCTTGGCGAGACAGGAAGTTTGGGAACAAGGGCAAGGGTAAACAGTTGGCAGCTCGGCAGGCGCCGAGTCAGTTCAAGAGGACTTCTGCTCAGGGGAGTGCAGCGAGACCTCCTGCTCCCAGGTGTTCGGGATGCGGGAAGACTCATTTTGGGCCGTGTTCTACCGGCCAGTTGATTTGCTTTCAGTGTGGCAAGGAGGGCCACTTTTCCAGAGATTGTCTGTCGGCGACGACGAGGGCTACTGCAGTGCAGGCAGTGCCATTTCAGATGGTTCCCCTTCCACCTACTTCGGCACCGGTAGTGCCACCATCTTCTGGGAGAGTTTATACTCTGGATCGTCAGCAGTCGGATCGAGCTCCGAACCTTGTCAGAGGTACTGTTACGATTGGTTCATCAGCTGTTGATGTGTTGTTTGACTCTGGGGCTACGCATTCTTTTGTTGCTACCCCGATTGCTGTGGGGCTTGAATTTCCCAGTGATAAGCTTTCTCCACCGATGCGGGTTTCCACCGCCACCGGAGAAAGATGTGATGCTACCATTGTTCATCGCGATGTGGCGTTTCAGTGGGATGGCCGTGAATTCTCGGTAGATCTGATAGGGTTGCCGATGGCCAACTTGGAGGTTATTCTGGGCATGGATTGACTGTCCAGAAATTGTGTGATGATTGATTGTTGTGCCAAGCGTGTAGTGTTGTCTCTGTGTGATTCCACAACCAGTTCCTCGCCGTACATTTCGTTGCTGCAGGCTAGGAGAGCCTTGAGAGCAGGGGCATTTGGTTATGTCATGTTGGGAGGTTTGGTGAGTGGTACACAGGAGGACATCACTGGCATTCCTGTGGTGAGGGAGTTCCTCGAGGTGTTTCCTGAGGAGATTCCTGAGTTTCCGCCACAGAGGGAGATAGAGTTCTCCGTAGATCTGTTGCCTGGTGTGGGGCCGATTTCTTTAGCTCCATACCGGATGTCGCCACCGGAGTTGGTAGAGCTGAAGAAGCATATTGAGGATCTTTCAGCGAAAGACTTCATTAGACCGAGTGTGTCTCCTTGGGGAGCACCGGTTATCTTCGTGAAGAAGAAGGACAGGACAATGCGATTGTGCACCGACTACAGACAGCTGAACAAGGTGACAATCAAGAACAAGTATCCTCTTCCTCGGATTGATGATCTGTTGGATCAGCTCAGGGGTGCTTGTGTGTATTCCAAGATTGATCTCCGGTCCGGATACCATCAGATTCGGGTGAAGCCGGAGGATGTCCCGAAGACCGCATTTCGCTCGAGATATGGTCATTTTGAGTACTTGGTGATTCCGTTCGGTCTCACCAATGCACCTGCTGTGTTCATGGATTACATGAACCGGATTTTCCAGCCGTACCTGGATCAGTTTGTGATCGTCTTCATTGATGATATTTTGATTTACTCCAAGACGGAGGAGGAGCATGTGGAGCATTTGAGAACTGCTCTGCAAGTGCTGAAAGAGAAGAAGCTGTATGCGAAGCCTTCCAAATATGAGTTTTGGCTCAAATCTGTGAAGTTTCTTGGGCATGTTATTTCTGCTGAAGGAGTTGCAGTGGATCCGAACAAGATTGAGGCTGTGCTGGATTGGGAGAGACCCAAGACAGTTACGGAAGTGAGGAGCTTTCTGGGTTTGGCAGGTTACTATCGGAGGTTCATCAAGGGATTCTCCACCATGGTTTTGCCATTGACTTGCCTTACTCGGAAGGAGACTCCATCTGTGTGGACTCACGAGTGTGAGGTCTGTTTTCAAGAGTTGAAGGAGAGACTGACTACTGCTCCTGTGTTGGTCCTTCCTGATCCTGCGCTTGAGATCGAGCTTTACACCGACGCCTCCGGGAAGGGGCTAGGTTGTGTGTTGATGCAGTTGGGAAAAGTGATCTCCTATGCTTCGAGGCAGTTGAAACCTCATGAGGAGAACTACCCTACTCATGACTTGGAGTTGGCTGCTATTGTGTTTGCTTTCAAGATTTGGAGGCATTATCTTTTTGGCTTGAGGTTTGTGGTTTTCAGTGACCACAAGAGTTTGAAGTACCTGTTCGACCAGAACGAGTTGAACATGAGGCAGAGGAGATGGATGGAGTTCATAAAGGACTACGACTTCGAGCTAAGGTATCATCCTGGCAAGGCCAATGTGGTAGCTGATGCTTTGAATCGGAAATCCAGTAGTTCATCCAGTTTGTTACTTGGTAACTTTGATGTGGTTGAGAAGTTCCGCAACTTGGCAGTGACCGCTCCGTGTGAGAGTGTACTTCTCGGATTGGAAGCATCTGATGTTGTGAACGAGCTGCTTGAAAAGATTAAAGAGGCACAAGTTCAGAGAGAGTGTCTGGATTATGTGAAGAACCAAGACGGTGTGTCTTGGAATGGTGATGGATTGCTTTTGTTTCAGCAGAGGATTGTAGTTCCTCGAGGCCCGTTAACAGAGGAGATTATGGCAGAAGGCCATAAGGGTCAGTTTTCTATCCACCCTGGTGCTACTAAGATGTATCAAGACTTGAAGAAGAACTTCTGGTTGCCGGGCATGAAGAAAGATGTTGTTGTCTTTGTGTCTAAGTGTTTGGTTTGCCAGAAGGTGAAGATTGAGCATCAGAGACCGTCTGGTGAACTTCAACCTCTTGGAGTACCACAGTGGAAGTGGGAAGGTATTTCCATGGACTTCGTGGTGGGATTACCGAAGACTCAGGCGGGTTGTGACTCTATTTGGGTCATTGTGGACAGACTGACGAAGTCTGCCCATTTTCTTCCAGTGAAGGTGAGCTTCACTACAGAGCAGTTGGCCAAGCTTTATGTCCGCGAGATTGTGAGGCTTCACGGGGTGCCCGAGAGTATCATTAGTGATAGGGACCCGAAGTTCACATCTCGGTTTTGGGAGGCGCTGCAGGAGGCTTTTGGTACGCATTTGAGATTGAGTACCGCCTATCACCCTCAGACTGATGGACAGACTGAGAGGACCATCCAGACCTTGGAGGACATGTTGCGAGCTTGCACGTTGGAGCAGGGCTCGGCATGGGATAGGTACCTTCCGTTGGTTGAGTTTTCTTACAACAATAGCTTTCATGCTAGCCTGGGCATGGCGCCCTACGAAGCACTGTATGGTAGGAGGTGTCGGACTCCTACTTGTTGGTCTGAGGTTGGGGACAAGGAGCTTTTTGGCTTGGACTTTGTCCAAGATACCACCTTACAGATTCAGATGATCCGTGAAAAGTTGAAGCAGGCGCAGAACCGCCAGAAGAGCTACTATGATGTCAAGCATCGTCCACTGGAGTTCAGTGAGGGTGAGCACGTGTTTGTGAGACTTTCACCTGTCACCAGTGTAGGTCGGGCACTCGGAGTGAGGAAGCTGAGCCCGCGATATATTGGGCCGTACCAGATCCTTGGTAGAGTAGGACCTGTTGCCTACCGGCTTGCCTTGCCTCCGAACCTGGCTAACATCCATGACGTGTTTCACGTGTCTCAGCTTCGGAAGTACATAGCAGATCCGTCGCACGTGGTGCAACCGGATGATGTGGAGGTTCGGGAGAACCTAAAGACTCCCGTCGGACCACTCAGAATTCTAGATCGTGGCGAGAAACAGCTGAGGAGCAAGATCATTCCGATGGTCAAGGTCCAGTGGACCGGAAGGACTCCTGAGGAATGTACTTGGGAGCGTGAGGATGAGTTTCTCCGGCAGTACCCCGAGTTTCGACCAGGTATGTTCTGATTTTGAGGTCAAAATCCTAAAAAGGTGGGGTGAATGTAAGAACCCGCACCGTTAATTAAGGTATTTAATTAATTAATTATGCAAAAATAAGAAATGATTCCATAATTGACCCTAATAATTATTTGTGAGGCTTAATAATCATAATAAGTGATTAAGAATGCTGAAAGTCGCTTTTCGGAAGAAAAGTGCAGATACCGGTTCTGCTAGTCGGTATAACTGTGTACCGAAAAAGTATCCCGGAAAATTAAAGTAAGTGCATGATAATTACTATAATAATATGTAGGACTTGTAAAACGAGTTTCAAGTCCAAATAATGAGAACTGGTGCTAGAAACCGGTACTGACTTGGAAAAGCGCGTACCGGAAAGTTGCTCAAAAAATTATAAGAAAAATATGTTAAATCTTAGAAAATTATGTAGTTTCATAATCCAAAGTTTGGGATTAAAATGCTAAGCGTAGAAATTAAAGTTAATACTGCGTGCTTAAGTGAGTTTTGTCTATAAATACTCTCATTATGGGCACAAAACCCTAGGGGGGTGTTTGGTTCAAGTTTTTGGTGAGGATTACCGGTAATCCTTCTTTGGTAAATGTAATTACCACGTTTGGTAGAAGGAATAAATTACGATTCCCGGATATCCAAGGATTACCGGTAATTTGATTTATAAAGAAAAGTCACTATTCAGATTACCAAAAATAATATGGTAATTCGGAATACCAATCAGAATACCAAGTAAAGGAAAAGCACAACAATAAATTTTGAGACAAAAATACCCCAATACACATAAAAATCTAGACCCAATCTATCAATTACAAAAGTAAAAATAGTTTGGGGTTATTTTTGTAAAATAACCTCATATTCCAAGTCATATTTCGTTCTAAACCAAATATGGAATCAGTAATTTTTACCCAGTATTCCCGGTAATATTTTGGCGAACCAAACACATCTTTCGTAAGATTCCAAGTAAACTCAATTTCTACTGAATTCCCATTAATCATGATTCCCGGTCACCAAAAAATTTCTCCTGTACCAAACACAACCTAGGTGCCACTCTCTTCTACGTGAGTTTCTGGTGTGGTCAGCTGCTGGTCATTGTTCTTGTGCTTCCTTCTCATTTGTGTTGAGTCTTCAAGCTTTTACTCTTGATTTCCCTTCTCTTAACCTTGTAAACACTTGAGAGCATCCTTGTGGGAGTGAAATAAGGGTCTTTTCTGAGGTTCCAACTTCTGTGTTGAGCTGGTGAAGGGGCTGAGTTTGAGGGTTTGAGAGGAGTCATCTTGTTTTTGGTGTTTTGAAGCTTCAAGGAGCCTCTTTGTTGTGTAAAAGAACCACCTTGGTGCAGCATTTTCGTGTGCAGTGGGAGGCAGAATCTTGGAGGTGTCTAGTGAGCTCCAAGAGCATCTCCATTCTGAGTTTTGAGTCTTGGTATGTTGTACAACCTTTAACTTGAGTTTTAAGTCTTAAAAATGGAAGCTTGATGCATGTTAAGGTTAAAAGATGATAACTTGTTGTTGGGTAAGGCTTAACACACCTAGAAATGCATGATTAGGTGTTTTAAATCGGTAAAAGGGAACCTTTAAGGGATATCTTCTCGGAAATGCAGAAACTGCATTCTGTCGTGAAATATCTGGATATCTGCCCGTGGAATATCCGGATATGGGATATCCGGATATGATATCCGGATATGTGTATTCGGATATGGGGTTTTGGGATATCTGGATATTGTATATTCGGATATGGGATTCTGGATATCCGGATATTGAATATCTGGAAATGTACAGTGAGATATCCGGATATTGCATATCCGGATATGGTCCCGAGGAGTATCCGGATATTCTGGGATTTCGCAGAACAGTAGCTATGTTGTGCATACAGTAGGCTATTGGGGGTTTGTAGACCCTAGATTGATGAAGTTGAACTTCTGTATTTAATAGATTAAGCAAGAATCATGAGATTAAGGGCTTGTGGCTTTGTTAGAAGCTTTAAGACTTGAAAACGTAATGAAAAGGCGTTGTCTTTAATGTGTATGCAAGTGGTACATGTTTATTGATTTATATTTGGTCCATATCAGATTGTGATCTGCTGTGATTGGACTTTGAGCTTGTGGCATTGGATAGCTAGCTTAGAGGTAAGCTTTCGTGTCCTCGGTTTAGCCATGTTGTGGTTCCACCATGTCCCATGGGGATATGGTATATGCATGCTGTGTTACATGCTTTTGATGTTTTGGAAATGCTGTTGAGCTATTATATGTTAGTGCCTTGTTGATATGCATGGAGGTGTTCCACCTATACGGTAAACCTGAGTATGTAGAACATACAAGAGGGTGAGGCTGTGGGTGAGGTGCAAGCGGTGTTCCTTGTACTACATGTAGGGAATAGACGTACTCCTACATTTCTCTGGCCAGTAGATAGTGATTACACACATGCCATAGATATCTGTTGCACTACATAGTTTTTGAAACTGATAATGATATAAATGATTTTTGAACTTATATTGCACATGTAAGTGAGCTTGGGGTGGAAGATCCTTGAGGACCCCTTGTCTTACTGAGATTTCTAGTTTAGAGATCTCACCCCACGTTTGGGGAATGCTTATTTCAGGGTCAGGTAATGTTGAGACCTCAGGCGGCAGGAGGCCAGAGCTGAGTTAGATTGCTGTTATATTATGCTGCCATGATTGGATGCTGGATTTGCATGCTGCTTATGCTTATAGATTCAGTTTATGTTTTTGGAGTTTTATGTTGAGACTTGTTGTTTACTATGTTATTTGGTGAGCATGGGGATTGTCCATGACACATAGTATTATTATGTCTTGGTTATGTCTTGAGTCTTTTGGAGTTGTAATAATGTATCAGGATATTGTCCGGATTACTTGATGTAATGTCGTGATTTAGATACACACTTTATCTATATATTGAGGTACTTCAGTAGATGTCTTACTGCAATTTACATACAGGCGATATTTTATGAAACTGATTAAGTAATCAAGTTGGTAATTGATAATGACGTCATAATTGAAAAGAAAAAGAATATTCCGCATTTTTTTTATTAAGCACCGCTTAATACGATGTGATGTTAATATTCCGGGTATACACGGGGTGTTACAGCGAACATTGAGGTCCATGAAACTTCTCTCAACGTCATCCTTCAAAGGATGCAAGACATGGAGAATAGGGTACTGGCTCAACAACATTTGGACGCTCGAATATTTGAGGCTTTGGAGAACAGATTGGCAAATCAGAATGTCAACATCCACCAAAGCCATGTAGCTAGAGCCTCGCAGACGAAAAGACCATCATGACGCGGCTCATAATAAACGCGACACTAAAAACGACCCTGGGAACCACAATGAAGACCGTAATGGTCGTGGTGAGGGCAATTAAGGGCATTATAACACCAGAGGCCAAGGATATGGTTGAGGTGATGAGAATAAAGATCAGGAGAATGACATCCCATTTACCAACAGGCTCATGAATATGGCAATTCCACCGAGGTTTAAAAAGTGCAATGTGTTGCCCTATGATGGTAGTCAAGACCCAGAGGCGTACGTGGAGGCTTTCAAGATCGATATATTGTTCAACGGGATTATAGGACCCATTATGGCTCGGATATTTGCCACAACTTTAACTGGGCAAGCAATGACGTGGATCACAAGGCTACCCAGAAACTCCAATGATTCATATGAGGATCTCGCACGTACTTTTCGTGTGAACTTTGCTACTAGCAAAAGGCCCACCCAATGCCAGCATATGCATTGGGACGAATTCGACAAGAGAAGGGGAAAACGCTGCGAAAGTATCTGGAATGGTTTAAGAAAGCCACCCTTAAAGTGCACAACTTGACAGAGGAAGTCCACCTGCACCTGATTATTTCAAGTTTAGATTGACGATTTTCGTTGCCTAAATCAATCTATAATACTCCAGTCAACGACTTAAAGGAATTCAGAAGAAGGTCGGAAAAATATCTAGAAGTGGGAGAGATGACATTAGTTTATAGCACCATCAAAGTTGATGAACGTGGCCATAGCTTGGACAAGAGGAACAGAGATAGAGATCGGTAAGGTCCTAAGAAGACGTCCGATCCGAGGTCTAGAAAGTCAAATAACGCTCCAACAGAGCTCGATTTGATAACTATGCACCTCTAAACTGCCCCAAGTCTAGGATGTGGAGAGAAGTAGCCCAGACTAAGCTCTGTAATATGGAAAGGCCGAGGTCAATCAAGAACAAAGGCAGAATGGATCGCTCTAAATATTGCACATTTCATAATGGTAATGGGCACATGATAAGTGTCAAAGACACTAGTTTTTAATATAAAATATAGTTCAAATAATAATTAATATGATTAAAAATATAGTGTTAATTAATAAAATCTAAAAGGATATTAAAAATGCCAACAACTAGATAAGATTCTAATCTTTTTTATTATTTCAGGTTGTTTCATTTTAGAAAGAACAAACCACTAATCTGATGAGGAAAAGGCAGTTGGCATCGGCTAAATATATAGGAAAAATAGGAAAATAAAGATTTATAAAAGATTTGGTCTTCCTCGCTCTGCAAGGTGAGCGATACATTCAATTAAGCTTGCTCTGCAGCTCGCTTTAGCGAGCTCAGAAGCGAGAAAAGGAATTTTCTCACTGAGAAGCTCGCTTTAAGGAGCTCCTCAGCGAGCTGGCCCAAAATCAAAAGCTCAGTTTTAAGTCTTTAAATAGAACGAGACGAGGCCTTCAGAAGACGGAAGAAAGCAGAGACTCAGAGACGAAGGCAGAAAGCAGAGGAGAAATTCTGGAGCGTAATTGCAGAGGAGAAGAAGGAGATCAAGGCTTTATCATTGATCATCATTAATCCAGTTTTATCATGAACTCTCTTTACTTTTTATCATCTGATAATCCTGATTTTTCGAACATGTTAGGCTAAGATTATTTATGTAGTTAGGCGAGACGGAACCAATGGGTTCTCAAATGCTGTTTATCTTTTTTTATAATTTATATTCATGATTTAAAGTTATGCAATCAATCTGTTTATTTATGACTAGCTTTGTTTATGAATTGATCACTCATAGATAAACATATGAATCATGCATGATAATAGGGATGTTGGTGTATTGATTCCAATTGATTGATTGCTAGAGTTTGTATGATCTAGGGACAGACTTACAATTTCTATAACTCTATGGTTCTTACGTTAATGCTTGGTTTAGGAAAAAGTACTAAGGGATTAGGCTTTTGAATGAAGTAAACGATCAAATTACCAAGGGATTAGAATTTAATCAAATTTAGAAAGAATCGTTAATAAGTTTATCTTGAATGTTAATTATAAGAATGGGTAGACTTGTTAGAAAAATATTGGGAAAGTTGAGTCCTAGCTACGTCTTTTAGTAAAAGTTAAAACCAATTTTCTCGTATTATTAATTCTTGAATTAATTTCGTAAATATTTAAAATTAAAAATAAGTTGTTTAAAAATTCTGTTTTACAAATTAAATTAATATTCGCAACAATTCCAAAGATCGATCCAACTTTAATCGCGTAGATAAGTTATTGCTTGGTAATCAGTCCTCGTGGGATCGACAACCTTACTTTATCACTTTATTACTTGTACGACCGATGCAGTTGCCGAAGTTGCAACAGGACACCACTGGTAAATGCTGGGACCTCTGAGATGCTATTGAAAAGCACATCAGAGAGGGAAAGCTGAAACAGTACCTTATCTGCACTCAAGGAAGAAAGAACGACAAGCATAGGCAGCGAAGTCGCAGTAGAAGTCCTAGCCTGAAGAAAGAAAGCACGAGAGATCGAGATAAAGATGACTGCGGCAAGAGCCATAAAGCTGAAGCCATAGATAATGAATTTGAACATGTTGAATATGAGTGCAATGTGATAAGTGGAGCACTTGGAGGTGGTGGTGATACCGTAAATGCTAGAAGAAAATACCTCAGAGAGGTCATGTCAATTAAAGGCAGACCCATTTTTAAAGAAAGGGGGAACAAACCAAGTCTCCTAAGGTTATTCTTCACTGTAGAAGAATTGGAGAAAGCCGTCCCAGGATATACTGAAGGGCTTGTAATTACTAGGGTGCTGGGGAATTGCCGAGTTAGGAGAACGTTTGTGGACCCCGGAAGCTCCGCCAATATTCTTTTCTGGAATGCCTTTGTGAAAAGGAATCTAGATGAGCAAGATTTGAAGCTATGCGTAACTAAGCTCGTTGGATTCAATGGATAACGGTCACTAGCAAAGGGTTATATTGACCTGAAACTCACTTTGGGAACAAGGGAAGCATACCGAGTTGAACGAGTCCGGTTCGTTGTATTGGATGCGGTTTCCTCTTACAATGTCATAATTAGCCAACCTACTATTTATAAGTGGGACATGCTTGTCTCCACCAAACATCAGGCACTGAAAATGGTAGGATCTAAGAACGAGGTTGTCACTATCAGAGGAGTTCAGAAAGAAGCTAGAGAGTGTTACTATGAAACACTCAAGGTAAATCAAGGAAGCCCATCGTCACCTCCCAGAATTCGCGAAGGGGAAGAAGTATCGACCAAGTCAGAATCGATATTCCCATGCGGCAACCAAGTTAATATGGTTGAGCTCAACATGAGGGAAGAATTACAGGCCCCCCAGGCCAAAACTAGAAGGAGAGTTAAAGATGGTCATCATTGGAGAAGACGACAAACAATACACCAAGATTGGAAAGACCATGGAAGCTGAGGAAAAGACCTAACTTATCTCCATGAAAGAAAATTGTGATGTTTTTGCTTGGAAGGCATCAGAGATACCTGGGATAGACCCTACCTTTTGCTATCATAAGCTTTCAATGTATCTCGGATCCAAGCCAGTAGCTCAAAAGAAGAGGAAGATAGGCCCAAACCAACTCAAGCTCTGAACGGCCATGTAGATGAGTTGCTGGAAGCCAGTTTTATCAGAGAAATACAATACACGATTTGGCTATCCACTGTGGTGATGGTTAAGAAACCAAGTGGGAAATGGAGAATCTGTGTAGATTATACCAACCTAAACAAGGTCCACCCAAAAGACTCCTACCTCATGCCTAACATAGACCAATTTGTGGATAACTCCTCAGGGTTCCATCCTTTTTCATTAATGCATGCTTTTTTTAGATATAATTAAATCCCTCTACATCCCTCTGATCACGAAAAGATCACCTTCATTTCTGAGAAGGGGAACTTCTATTATAATGTGATGAAATTTGGCCTCAAAAATATTGGGGCAACTTATCAGAGGATGATGAATAATTAGAAAGAATTTGGAAGTGTATATTGACGACATGATAGTAAAGTCAATGCAGACTGATGATGTAAGAACCCGCACCGTTAAATTATAATTTAGAAATTAAATAAAAATTATTAAATGGAAGATTTAATTATTTTAATTAATTTAAGTTAAAGCACCTTTTTGAGAAAAGAATAAATATTGAAGGTTTCGCGGTAAAAATGCAGTAGGCAAAATTGCCTGAAACTTAAAGATAATTAGTAATTATTATTCCCTAAATTTTATGAAGTTAATGTCAACAAAATAATTATGATAATATTAGTAGAAAATATTAATTATTTGAATTTGGTCATTTTCGGTAAAAAATGCTGATATTGCGGGTGTCGCGGTAGAAACAGCAGGTATAGAAAAATACCCGCAACTGAAAATAAATTATAGATTTATGTATCATAAATTTTATATGACATTGTGGTCCAAAATTAATAGTGAGTTAAGTCAGTCTACTCTAAATAACCTAAACCTAGTCTTTCACACTTTTGTTCACCTACGTAGACCACCCTCTCCATTTTTTCCCATGGCAGAAAATACTCTTCTCCTCTAGGGTTTCACCATTTCTTCAAGAAAACAACCAAGAAACCTCATTTCTTCACCATTTGATCATCCAAACCTTGTAAAACACTTGAGAGCAAGCACTTTAGAGGAGAAAAACTCATTCTTGAAGGGTTTAAGATTCTGGTTGGTGGGTTGAGGGGTTGTTCTCTTTTGTTTGGGTTGTTAGAGCCCTTTCTACACACTTTGGAGCTTCAGAAAGCCATCTTTGTGGAGAAAGAATCCAGCTTGTGAGCTTGAATTCGTGCAACAATCTAGATAATAGCTTAGGGTTACTTCAAGACCTCAAAGATCACTCATTTCTTTTGTTTTGAGCTTTGGGTATGTGTCAGCACCTTTGTTCTTTGAATTCATTTCAGAAAGATTGTGTCTTGATCATGTAAACGAGATAACTAAGTAACATAGGGATAAACTAGCATGAACACACCTAAAAACAAGTGCTTGAACCTCTGTTAAGTGTAAAAATGGGAGCTTGTTGGATATCTTTGCATGAAATGCAATTCTGCATTTCTATCACGATATATCTGAATACGGTATCAGGATACGACTTATCCAAATATGTCCCGACAAATATCTGGATATATGATGCATTTTTTGAGTTTTGTACTATTTTGCTTGGCCGAACCCTATATAATGATCTAAGACCCTTAGTTGGACTATAGGGATCTCTGTAAAACTAATATAAGTCAAAAACCTATGGTATTTAATGCTTAAGGCTTTGGAAGAAGCCTGCAGTATGCGAAACGAAAAAAGAAATAGAGTTCCTTTTGATATGAAAAGATATGATATGTTTATTAATGGTATGAATGTTGTGAAAACATATTATGACACTGCTGGTTACTGAGTTGGTGCCTTGATTGTTCTCCAAGGTTTGATTGGGACACTTAGCGCTTATAAGTAAGCTCTCGGTTCTCAAGGCTAATCCCTTGTTGGTTCCACCAAACTCCATAGGAGGATTGTTTGTTGGCTTATGTATATAAGATATGTTATTTTTCTAAATGAGATATTGATATATGTATATGTGGTTTATTTTGAAACCAAACTATGGATATGCTGTTAATTACCTACATGTGCAGGTTGCATATCTAGGTGTAGAGCATAAGGCTGCATCCCTTATGCTTTTGAGTATATAATGTGTTGATATATGGATGTGATGTTGATTACCTACATGTGCAGGCTGCATCCCTAGATGTAGAGCATAAGGGTGCATCCCTTATATTTTTTAGTAGGTTGCAGAAATGCGTAATGCCTACATTGTTCTCTGGCTAGTTGAATTGTATTTGCATACATCACATGATATATACTGCATTATATGACTTTATGAGAATTAAAATATTTTTCCATGCTTAAACTATTTTTAAGTAGTTGAGTCAAGTCCAGCTCCACACTGATCCTTGCAAAATTTCCCCTAGCTTAGGTAGGAGTTGCTAAATCCAATCTAACAAACTTTCCAAGCCAGTTGCCAACTGTAAGAACCCGCACCGTTAATTTAGGAATTTAATTAGTTTAAATATGAGATTAAAGAGATAATTCCATAATTGACCCTAATAATTATGAGAAGGCTTAAATAATTATAGTAAGTGATTAATAATGTTGAAAGTCGCTTTTTTAACGAAAAGTGCAGATACCGGTTCTGCTCCACGGTGAAGTATCCCGGAAAATTATAATAAGTGTATGAATATTTCTAGAATAATATCTAGGACTAGTATATCAAGTTTGGAGTCAAAATAATGAGAACTGGCGCCAGAACTTATATCGGCTACGTAAAAGCGCGTACCGGCAGAGTGCTGAAAAAATTATAACAAAAATATGACAAATCTTAGAAAAATGGCTAGGTTCAGAATCCAAAGTTTGGGATTAAAATGATAAGCGGAGCTATTAGTGCTAATACAGTGTGCTTAAAACTTAAATTACTATAAATGCTTAATGGCACATAACCCTAGGCCATATTGTGGCTGCCAACGTGAGTTATCATCTTTCTGCATACTTCCTTCACCAAAATAGCTTAGGTGTGTGAGACCAACCCTTGTGAAGGTGTGATGCCACTCATTACTGAGTTTAGGCTTTTGAGTTGAGGGGTTTTGTGGCTATGTGTGTGGGTTCTCATGGTGGAATCCATGTT
This sequence comes from Gastrolobium bilobum, assembly GCF_033153095.1. Lineage (NCBI taxonomy): Eukaryota > Viridiplantae > Streptophyta > Magnoliopsida > Fabales > Fabaceae > Gastrolobium > Gastrolobium bilobum. The sequence continues at coordinate 14,851 of NW_026899276.1, forward strand.
TATGTTATTGGAGGCTTCAAGAAGCCATTTTTGAAAGGAAAACACCAAGCTTTGAGTGCCATTTTTGTGGACCTTGAGGTCAGAACCATGTGGCTGATTGATGAGCTCCCAAGAGCACCCTTTTCTGAGTTTTGAGCCTTTGGGTAAGCTTCATCACCTTTGTTCTTGAAGTTTTCTTGTAAAAGATGAGGTTTTGGCATATTAAATAAGATGAGTAAGTAACCAACATGATCACTGGTCTAAATGGGCTTAAAGATGCATGCTTTAACGTATATAAGTGTTAAAAGAGGAACCTTTGAGTGATATCTTCGGGAAATGCAGAAACTGTATTCTGTCGCGAAATATCCGGATATGATATTCGGATATTGATATCCGAATATGGGGCTTGTGATATCCAGATATCGATATCCGAATATGGCCCCGACATATATCCGGATATTCTGGAAAAGTTCGAGTGGTGCACTGTTCTGTTCGTACAAAACTATATATTGGGTTTACGGACCCTAGATTGGTTAAGTTGAACCTCTGTAATAATTAAACTAAGTCAAAATCAATTGGATTAAGGGCTTTGGGCTTTGGAAAAAGCCTAATGGCATGACACGAAAAAGGAAATGTTGTCGTAATGTCATGAACCATTAGAGTATGAGTGTTCATAAGATTTCGTGTCTAAAAAGATTGTGATTGTGTTGTTTGTGGACCTTGAGGACTTTGGCTTGGATTGATTGCTTAAGAGATAAGCTTTCATGTCCTTGATTTTCCCATTGTTTGGTTCCACCATACCTCATGGAGGGATGGTTTATATGCATGATATGTTTTCATTTGTTGATATTTGAAATGCTATTGAGCTGTTAAGTTCAATTGCCTTATGATATGTATGTTGTGTTCCACCTAGATGGTAAGCATGAGTATGTAGTGTAACACCTCGTATATATCCGGTAGTGTTATCATTACATCGTATTAAGCTACGCTTAATTAAAATTGTGGGATATTCTTTTTCTTTTTAATTATGACGTCATTATCAATTACCAACTTGATTACTTAATCAATTTCATAAAATATCGCCTGAATAAATTGCAATAAGACATCTACTGAAATACCTCAATATATAAATAGAGTATCTAAGTCACGACATTACATCACATAATCCGGACAATATCCTGATACATTATTACAACACCAAATAAAACTAAGACATAACTAGTCTGTGTGTCATGGACAATCCCCATGCTCACCAAATCAACAGCGTCTCAACAAGATAATCATAAACATAAAAATGAAGCTCAAAGCATAAAAGCAGCATGCATATCCAGCTTCCAACAAGTCAGCAAATAATATCATCAATATCTAACTCAGCTCCGGCCTCCTGCCGCCTGAGGTCTCGACATTACCTGACCCTGAAATAAGCATTCCCCAAACGTGGGGTGAGATCTCTAAACTAGAAATCTCAGTAAGATAAGGGGTTCTCAAGGATCTTCCACCCCAAGCTCACTTACACGTGCAATATAAGTTCTAAAAGCATTTATATAAATATCAGTTCCAAATGATCAGGGAAAAGCTGAAACAGGCGCATAATCTCCAGAAGAGTTACTACGATGTCAAGCATCGACCACTAGAGTTCAGTGAGGGTGAGCAGGTGTTTGTGAGACTTTCACCTGTCACCGGTGTTGGTCGGGCCCTCGGAGTGAGGAAGCTTAGCTCGAGATTCATAAGGCCATACCAGATTCTTGGTAGGGTAGGGCCTGTTGCCTACCGGATTGCCTTGCCTCCGAACTTGGCCAACATCCACGACGTGTTTCACGTGTCTCAGCTTCGGAGTTATATAACAGATCCTTCGCACGTGGTGCAACCTGATGATGTGGAGGTTCAGGAGAACTTAAAGACTCCCGCCGGACCACTCAAAGTTCTCGATCGTGGCGAGAAGAAGCTTAGGAGCAAGACCATTCCTATGGTCAAAGTGCAATGGGAAGGAAGAACTCCAAAGGAGTGTACGTGGGAGCGAGAGGACGAGCTTCTCGGGCAATATCCCGAGTTTCAAGACAGGTATGTTTCTAATTTTGCGGTCAAAATTCTTAAAAGGTGGGGTGAATGTAAGAACTCGCACCGTTAATTTAGGAATTTAATTAATTTAAATATGAAATTGAAGAGATAATTCCATAATTGACCCTAATAATTATGAGAAGGCTTAAATAAGAGTAAATACCCTTTTTGATCCTTAACAAAAAATACGGTCCCCACTTTAGTCCCTTACAAAAATAAATTGTCAGTTAGTCCCTAACAAATTCAAGGTGGACCCATTTTAGTCCTTTTGAGGGACTAATATGAGTCTTTTTGAATTTGTGAGGGACCACGATTTCAACTAAATGGGTCCACTTTGAATTTGTTAGGGACTAACTGACTAATTTATTTTTGTAAGGGACTAAAGTGGGGACCGTGTTTTTTGTTAGGGACTAAAAATGGTATTTACTCTTTAAATAATTATAGTAAGTGATTAATAATGTTGAAAGTCGCTTTTCTGACGAAAAGTGTAGATATCGGTTCTGCTCCACGGTATAAATGTGTATCGGTGAAGTATCCCGAAAAATTATAATAAGTGTATGAATATTCCTAGAATAATATCTACGACTAGTATATCAAGTTTGGAGTTAAAATAATGAGAACTGGCGTCAGGACTTATATCGGCTACTTAAAAGCGTGTACCGACAGAGTGCTGCAAAAATTATAATAAAAATATGACAAATCTTAGAAAAATGGCTAGGTTCAGAATTCAAATTTTGGGATTAAAATGGTAAGCGGAGCTATTAGTGCTAATACGGTGTGTTTAAAACTTAAACGACTATAAATGCTTAATGGCACATAACCCTAGGCCATATTGTGGCTACCTACGTGAGTTATTCAGAATACTCAGCTGTTGCCACCCTCCTTCTTCACCATTTCATGGCTTCTTCTTCCCTCCAAAGTGATCATCTTTATGCATACTTCCTTCACCAAAATAGCTTAGGTGTGTGAGACCAAGCCTTGTGAGGGTGTGAGGCCACTCATTACAGAGTTTAGGCTTCTGAGTTGAGGGGTTTTGTGGCTGTGTGTGTGGGTTCTCATGGTGGAAGCCATGTTCATGTTATTGGAGGCTTCAAGAAGCCATTTTTGAAAGGAAAGGACCAAGCTTTGAGTGCCATTTTCGTGGACCTTGAGGTCAGAACCTTGTGGCTGATTGGTGAGCTCCAAGAGCACGCTTTTCTGAGTTTTGAGCCTTTGGGTAAGTTTCAACACCTTTGTTCTTAAAGTTTTCATGTAAAAGATGAGGTTTTGGCATGTTAAATAAGATGAGTAAGTAACCAACATGATCACTGGTCTAAATGGGCTTAAAGATGCATGCTTTAACGTATATAAGTGTTTAAAGATGAACCTTTGAGTGATAACTTCGCGAAATGCAGAAACTGCATTCTGTTACGAAATATCCGGATATGATATCCGGATATTGATATCCATATATGATATCTGGATATTGATATCCGTACATGATATTCGGATATTGATATCTGGATATGGGGCTTGTGATATCCGGATATGGCCGCGCCCGACATATATCTGGATATTCTGGGAAAGTGCGAGTAATGCACTGTTCTTTTCGTACAGAACTATATATTGGGTTTATGGACCCTAGATTTGTTAAGTTGAACCTCTGTAATAATTAAACTAAGTCAGAATCAATTGGATTAAGGGCCTTGGGCTTTGGAAGAAGCCTAATGGCATGAAACGAAAAAGGAAATGTTGTCGTAATGTCATGAACCTTTAGAGTATGAATGTTGATAAGATTTCTGGTCTAAACAGATTGTGATTGTGCTGTGTGTGGACCTTGAGCTAGTGTGGACTTTGGCTTGGATTGATTGCTTAAGAGGTAAGCTTTCGTGTTCTCGGTTTTACCATTGTTTGGTTCCACCATATCTCATGGAGGGATGGTTTATATGCATGATGTGTTTTCATGTGTTGATATTTGAAATGCTATTGAGCTCTTAAGTTCAATTTCCTTATGATATGTATGTTGTGTTCCACCTAGACGGTAAGACTGAGTATGTAGCGTCATACAAAATGATGATTTTGTGGGTGGTACAAGTAGCGTCTTGTACTATTGTAGGTTGTAGACGTATGTAAATCTTGCATGTTCTCTGGCCAGTAGGATTCTGACACACATGACATGATTATATGCTGCAATGCACAGATTTTGGAACTTATACTGTTTTACTGCTTTAGAACTTATATTGCACATGTAAGTGAGCTTGGGGTGGAGAGATCCTTGAGGACCACTTGTTTTACTGAGATTTCTTTTTAGAGATCTCACCCCACGTTGGGGCACATTTTCAGGTTCAGGTAACTCGGGGGTTGATACCTCGGGTGTAAGAACCCGCACCGTTAATTAAGGAATTTAATTAATAAATTATGAGAAAATAAGAAATGATTCCATAATTGACCATAATAATTATTATGAGGCTTTAATAATTATAGTAAGTGGGTAATATTGCTGAAAGTCGCTTTTCGGAAGAAAAGTGCAGATACTGGTTCTGCTAGTCGGTATAAATGAGTACCGAAAAAGTATCCCGGAAAATTAAAGTAAGTGCATGTTAATTACTAGAATAATATGTAGGACTTGTAAAACGAGTTTCAAGTCTAGATAATGAGAACTGGTGCTAGAAACCGGTACTGGCTTGGAAAAGCGCGTACCGGAAAGGTGCTCAGAAAATTATAAGAAAAATATGATAAATCTTAGAAAATTATGTAGTTTCATAATCCAAAGTTTGGGATTAAAATGCTAAGCGTAGCAATTAAAGTTAATATTGTGTGTTTAAGTGACTTGTGGCTATAAATACCCATTTCTAAGGGCACAATGCCCTAGAAAACAGATTTTGAACGTGAGAGTTGAGGGTGGCTGATCAGCTTGGCTGACTTGTGGGGTTTCTTCTCCATTTTTGGTCCAAGGCACTTCCTTTCTTGTTTTTCCTTCATTCTTCCTTTGTAAACACTTGAGAGTGAGCTTGGTGAGGGAGAATGGTGCTTTTCTCTGAGTGCTCAGCCACTGTTGGTGAGAGTTTTGGGGCTGACTTGGTTGCCTTGGTTGTGGAAGCTTGAGTTGGGCATTTTGTTGCTTAAAGAAGCAACCTTTGGGTAGAAAGGTTAAGTCTTGGTCTAGCATATTCGTACACCATATTCCCAGTAGCTGTTGAAGTTGTTTTGGGAGCTTCATGAGCAGTTGACCCTCTGTTTTGGCCTTTGGTATGTATACCAACCTTTGATCATGAGTTTAATGCTTAAAAATGAAAGCTTGATGCATGTTAAGGCTTAAAGATGATAACTTGTTGTTGGGTAATGTTGAACATACCTAGAAATGCATGTGTAGGTGCTTTAAATCGTTAAAAACCCAACCTTGGATGGATATCTTCAGGAAAATGCAGAACTGCATTCTGTCGTGAAATATCCAGATATCTGCCCGATGAATATCCGGATATGTGATATCCAGATATGGGGTTTTGGATATCCGGATATTTGGTATCCGGATATGGGATTCTGGATATCCGGATATTGGATATTCAGATATGCACAGTGAGATATCCGGATATTGAATATCCGGATATGGTCCCGAGGAATATCCGGATATTCTGGGATTTCGAAGAACAATAGCTGTGCTGTGAGGACAGTAGGCTATTGGGGGTTTGTGGACCCTAGATTGATGAAGTTGAACTTTTGTTTTAATTAAACTAAGTCAGAATCAAGTGATTAAGGGCTTATGGCTTGGTGAGAAGCCTTAAGACATAAAGCGTAATGAAAATGAATTGTCTTTAATTTGTATGCATGTGGTACATGTTATTGATTTATATTTGGTCCATATCAGATTGTGATCTGCTGTGATTGGACTTTGAGCTTATGGCATTGGATAGCTAGCTTAGAGGTAAGCTTTCGTGTCCTCGGTTTAGCCATGTTGTGGTTCCACCATGTCCCATGGGGGTATGGTTTATGCATGCTGTGTACATGCTTTTGGATATTTGATATGTTGATTGAACTTTACATGTAATGGCTTTTAATATGCATGTGTTGTTTCATCTTGACGGGAAGCCTGAGTATGTAGCGCCATACAAGACGGTGTACCAGGGTGAATGCAAGTGGTACTTGCACGGTGTGTAGGTGATAGACGTATACCTGCACTGTCTCTGGCCAGTAGATTAGTATTGACACACATGGCATGATTACTTGCTGCATTGCATTGTTTTAGAAATGATAAATGATAAACTGCTTTTGAACTTATATTGCACATGTAAGTGAGCTTGGGGTGGAAGATCCTTGAGGACGCACTGTCTTACTGAGATTTTTAGTTTAGAGATCTTACCCCATGTTTGGGGAATGCTTATTTCAGGATCAGGTAGTATGGGTACTGATGCCTCAGGCGGCAGGAGGCCGGAGCTTAGCTGATTATGTTTTACTGCTTTATGTTAGCATGACTGGATTTGGATACTTTTTATGTTTTCCGCTATTTATGATATGTTGTTGTTTTGACTGATGTTGGGCATGTTGCCTTATTTGAGTGAGCATGGGGATTGTCCATGACACTTTCTGTTAGTACTTTTTAGATTGGAGTTGTATAAACTGTTAGATGGTCCGGTCTACGTTGTTGTAGTTCCGTGACTAGAGCCTCACTTATATTATCTATGTTATGAGGTATTTCAGTTAGCTGTTTTATTGCAATTACATACAGGCGATGTTTTATTAATTGATTATTAAGCAAGTTGGTAATGTTAATGGCATCATAATTGAAAAGAAAAAGTAATTCTGATTTTTAATTAAGTGCAGCTTAATACGATATTATGATAACATTGTCGGATATATACGGGGTGTTATATTTATGGTATCAGAGCAATGGTTCGACGAAAAAGCCTGTATGTATTGCAATTGCTAGGTTGTTTGGTTGTTTCTGTCTTTGTGTTTACTTCGTCGAATCTTATTATGATGCTGTATATGTGATCACATTGCGTGGGCTTGATCAACTCATAATTTTTGTAACTTGTGCAGAGTCATGGTAAGGTCCGGGAGAACACGAGAGACTTCTGAGGATCAACCTGATCCTATCCTGACTGCATTGGCTGAGATGCAGGAGGCTAGGTTAGCCGATCAGGAGGCCACTAGATTAGCCAACGCGACAATGATGGATGCTGTTCGCGAGGCGAACCGGATAGCCGCAGCTGAGGTTCGTGAAGCGAACCGGAGGACCACTGAGGAAGTCCTCGAGGCGAACAGGATGGCGAACATGACGATAATGAGAGTCATGTTGGAGGAGATGAAAGCTGGTCCTGCTGTTGGCCAGGCCCCACCGCCACCACCGCCACCGCCTCCACCTAGTGTTCAGGAGGAGAGCCATAGTCACATCGGCAGTGCTACTCATGCCGCTGAGACGGGGGAGCCCTTTATGGGGATTGCTGAGGACCGTGATGTGATCGATCGCCGGCTGAATGCTTTCAGGAAGCATAAGTCACCTGTGTTTGAGGGGTCTTTGGATCCTATTGCTGCTGCGAGATGGCTAGAGTCGCTGGACAAGATTTTTTGGGTCATGCAGTGTACAGACCCACAGAAGCTGATGTTCTCGACCTACATGCTGGAGGGCGATGCCCATGAGTGGTGGACGCACACCTCTCGTGCTTTTGAGAGGCAGGGTCGTGTCATGACGTGGCCATTCTTTGAGGAGTGCTTTCTGGGCCGATACTTTCCCTATGATGCGCAGGAGAGGAAGCATGAAGAGTTTGATCGTTTGGTACAGGGCTCGATGTCTGTTGATGAGTACCTGGCTAAGTTTAATGAGCTAGTGAAGTTTGCACACTTCCGGATGGTTCCTCCTACTCCGTTGTTTCTGGCAGCTAAGTTCCGCAGGGGACTTAGTGAGGTGATTGCTGAGCATCTTGCTGGTGCTGCTTCGAGGGACTTTGGTACACTGGTTCAGCAGTGTAAGGACATCGAGGATGTTTGCGTGGCAAGCAAGGCCAAGAGGGCCAAGGTTGAGGAGAGCAAGGGAACAGGTGGTTCCACTCCTGCTTCTACTTCTTGGAAGGACAAGAGGTTTGCTGATAAGGGCAAGGGAAAGCAGTTAGCGACTAGGCAGACGCCTAGTCAGTTCAAGAGAGCTGTTTCACATCAGGGGAGTTCTGCTAGGCCTCCTACCACTCCGAGATGTTCGGGATGTGGGAAGGAGCATGTGGGACGCTGTGCTACGGGGCAGTTGCTGTGCTTCAAGTGTGGCAAGGAGGGCCACTTCTCTAGAGATTGTCCGTCGTCGACGGCGAGAGCTGCAGCTGTTCAGGCAGTTCCTTTGCAGATGGTTTCGATGGCATCTTCTTCGGCACCTGCAGTGCCACCTTCTGTTGGGAGAGTTTATACACTGGATAGGCAGCAGTCGGACCGTGCTCCGAACCTTGTCAGAGGTACTGTGTCTATTAGTGATTCTTTTGTCGATGCTATCTTTGATTCCGGGGCTACTCATTCGTTTGTTGCTACCCCGATTGCTTTGGGGCTTGAGTTGCCCAGTGCTGTGCTTTCTCCACCGTTGCGGGTGACTACCGCCACCGAAGAGATTTGTGATTCTACCACTGTACATCGCGATGTAGCGTTTCAGTGGGATGGCCGTGAGTTCTCGGTAGATCTGATAGGATTGCCGATGGCCAACCTTGAGATTATTCTGGGAATGGATTGGTTGTCTAGAAACTGTGCATTGATTGATTGTTGTGCAAAACGCGTGGTGATGTCTCCATGTGATTCCACAGCTAGTTCCTCGCCATACATTTCACTGCTGCAGGCCAGGAGAGCGTTGCGAGCAGGGGCATTGGGTTATGTCATGTTGGGTGGTTTGGCGAGTGGGACACATGAGGATATCACTGGCATTCCTGTGGTGGGGGAGTTCCTGGAGGTGTTTCCTGAGGAGATCCCTGAGTTTCCACCGCAGCGGGAGATAGAGTTGTCCATCGACTTGTTGCCCGGTGTGGGGCCGATTTCTTTAGCTCCTTATCGGATGTCGCCACCGGAGTTGGCTGAGCTGAAGAAGCATATTGAGGATCTTTCGGCGAAAGATTTCATTCGACCGAGTGTGTCTCCTTGGGGAGCACCGGTCATCTTCGTGAAGAAGAAGGACAGAATAATGCGATTGTGCACCGACTACAGGCAGTTGAACAAGGTGACAATCAAGAACAAGTATCCCCTTCCTCGGATCGATGATCTGTTGGATTAGCTCAGGGGTGCTTGTGTGTATTCCAAGACTGATCTCTGGTCCGGATACCATCAGATTCGAGTGAAGCCGGAGGATGTCCCGAAGACCGCGTTTCGTTCGAGATACGGTCATTTTGAGTATTTGGTGATTCCGTTTGGACTCACAAATGTGTCGACAGTGTTCATGGATTACATGAACAGGATTTTCCAGCCGTATCTGGATCAGTTTGTGATTGTCTTCATTGATGATATTCTGATCTTCTCCAAGACTGAGGAGGAGCATGCAGAGCATTTGAGGATTGTTCTGCAAGTGCTGAAGGAGAAAAAGCTTTATGCTAAACCTTCTAAGTGTGAGTTTTGACTCAAATCAGTCAAGTTTCTGGGGCATGTGATTTCAGCAGATGGAGTTGCAGTGGATCCCAACAAGATTGAGGCCGTGTTGGTTTGGGAGAGACCCAAGACAGCTACGGAGGTGAGGAGCTTCTTAGGTTTGGCAGGTTACTATCGGAGGTTCATCAAGGGTTTTTCCACGATGGTTCTCCCTTTGACTCGCCTTACCCGAAAGGAGACTCCATTTGTGTGGACTCACGAGTGTGAGGCGTGCTTTCAGGAGTTGAAGGAGAGATTGACTTCTTCACCTGTATTGATCCTTCCTGATCCTGACGAGCAGTTTGAGCTTTACTGTGATGCTTCTGGAAAGGGGCTGGGCTGTGTGCTGATGCAGTCTGGTAGAGCTGTTGCTTTTGCTTCGAGGCAGTTGAAGCCTCATGAGGAGAATTACCCGACTCATGATTTGGAGTTAGCTGCGATCGTGTTTGCTTTCAAGATTTGGAGGCATTACCTGTTTGGCTTGAGGTTGTGGTGTTCAGTGACCACAAGAGTTTGAAGTATCTCTTCGACCAGAAGGAGTTGAACATGAGGCAGAGGAGATGGATGGAGTTCATAAAGGACTACGACTTTGAGCTAAGGTATCATCCTGGCAAGGCCAATGTGGTAGCTGATGCTTTGAGTCGGAAATCCAGTAGTTCATCCAGTTTGCTACTTGGTAACTTCGATGTGGTTGAGAAGTTCCGCCACTTGACAGTGACCGCTCCGTGTGCGAGCGTACTTCTCGGGTTGGAAGCATCAGATGTTGTGAACGAGCTGCTAGAAAAGATTAAAGAGGCACAAGTTCAGAGAGAGTGTCTGGATTATGTGAAGAACCAAGACGGTATGTCTTGGAATGATGATGGATTGCTTTTGTTCCAGCCGAGGATTGTGGTTCCTCGAGGTCCGTTGACAGAAGAGGTTATGGAAGAAGGCCATAAGGGTCAGTTTTCTATCCACCCTGGTGCTACTAAGATGTATCAAGACTTGAAGAAGAACTTCTGGTGGCCGGGCATGAAGAAAGATGTTGTTATCTTTGTGTCCAAGTGTTTGGTTTGCCAGAAAGTGAAGATTGAACACCAGAAGCCGTCTGGTAAACTTCAACCTCTTGAGATTCCAGAGTGGAAATGTGAGAGCATTTCCATGGACTTCGTTATGGGTTTGCCGAAGACTCAGGTTGGCTGTGACTCGATATGGGTCATTGTGGACAGACTGACGAAGTCTTCCCAGTTTCTTCCAGTGAAGGTGAGCTTCACGACAGAGCAGTTGGCCAAATTGTATGTTCGCGAGATTGTGAGGCTTCACGGGGTGCCCGTGAGTATCATCAGTGATAGGGAGCCGAAGTTCACATCTTGGTTCTGGGAGGGGCTGCAGGGAGCTTTTGGTACGCAGTTGAGACTGAGTACAGTCTATCACCCTCAGACTGATGGACAGACTGAGCGGACTATCCAGACCTTGGAGGACATGTTGCGGGCTTGCACGTTGGAGCAGGGCTCGGCATGGGATAGGTACCTTCCATTGGTGGAGTTTTCGTACAACAACAGTTTCCATGCTAGCCTGGGCATGGCACCCTACGAAGCGTTGTACGGTAGGAGGTGTCGTACACCTACCTGCTGGTCCGCGGTTGGAGATACTGAGTTGTTTTGGCTTGGACTTTGTCTAAGATACTACCCAGCAAATCCGGATGATCAGGGAAAAGCTGAAGCAGGCGCAGGATCGCCAGAAGAGTTACTACGATGTCAAGCATCGTCCACTTGAGTTCAGTGAAGGTGAGCACGTGTTTGTGAGACTTTCACCTGTCACGGGTGTTGGACGGGCACTCGGAGTGAGAAAGCTGAGCCCGCGGTTTATGGGCCATACCAGATTCTTGGTAGAGTAGGACCTGTTGCCTACCGGCTTGCCTTGCCTCCGAACTTGGCCAACATTCATGACGTGTTTCACGTGTCTCAGCTTCGCAAGTATGTAGCGGATCCTTCGCACGTGGTGCAACCGGATGATGTGGAAGTTCGGGAGAACTTAAAGACTCCCGTAGGACCACTAAAGATTCTCGATCGTGGCGAGAAGCAGCTGAGGAGCAGGATCATTCCGATGGTCAAGGTGCAGTGGACCGGAAGGACTCCTGAGGAGTGTACTTGGGAGCGTGAGGACGAGCTTCTCCGACAGTACCCCGAGTTTCGACCAGGTATGTTTCTGATTTTGAGGTCAAAATCCTAAAAATGTGGGGTGAATGTAAGAACCCGCACCGTTAATTAAGGAATAGTTGTGCTATAAATTATGAGAAAATAGGAAATGATTCCATAATTGACCCTAATAATTATTATGTGGCTTTAATAATTATAGTAAGTGGGTAATATTGCTGAAAGTCGCTTTTCGGAAGAAAAGTGCAGATACTGGTTCTGCTAGTCGGTATAAATGAGTACCGAAAAAGTATCCCGGAAAATTAAAGTAAATGCATGTTAATTACTAGAATAATATGTAAGACTTGTAAAACGAGTTTCAAGTCTAGATAATGAGAACTGGTGCTAGAAACCGGTACTGGCTTGGAAAAGCGCATACCGAAAAAGTGCTCAGAAAATTATAAGAAAAATATGATAAATCTTAGAAAATTATGTAGTTTCATAATCCAAAGTTTGGCATTAAAACGTTAAGCGTAGCAATTAAAGTTAATACTGTGTGTTTAAGTGACTTGTGGCTATAAATACCCATTTCTAAGGGCACAACGCCCTAGAAAACAGATTTTGAACGTGAGAGTTGAGGGTAGCTGATCAACTTGGCTGACTTGTGGGGTTTCTTCTCCATTTTGGGTCCAAGGCACTTCCTTTCTTGTTTTTCCTTCATTCTTCCTTTGTAAACACTTGAGAGTGAGCTTGGTGAGGGAGAGTGGTGCTTTTATCTGAGTGCTCAGCCACTGTTGGTGAGAGTTTTGGGGCTGACTTGGTTGGCTTGGTTGTGGAAGCTTGAGTTGGGCATTTTGTTGCTTAAAGAAGCAACCTTTGGGTAGAAAGGTCAAGTCTTGGTGTAGCATTTTCGTACACCATATTCCCAGTAGCTGTTGAAGCTGTTTTGGGAGCTTTATGAGCAGTTGACCCTCTGTTTTGGCCTTTGGTATGTATACCAACCTTTGATCATGAGTTTAATGCTTAAAAATGAAAGCTTGATGCATGTTAAGGCTTAAAGATGATAACTTGTTGTTGGGTAATGTTGAACACACCTAGAAATGCATGTTTAGGTGCTTTAAATCGTTAAAAACCCAACCTTGGATGGATATCTTCAGGAAAATGCAGAACTTCATTCTGTTGTGAAATATCCGGATATCTGCCCGATGAATATCCGGATCTGGGGTTTTGGATATCCGGATATTTGGTATCTGGATATGGGATTCTGGATATCCGGATATGCACAGTGAGATATCCGGATATTGAATATCCGGATATGGTCCCGAGGAATATCCGAATATTCTGGGATTTCGAAGAACAGTAGCTGTGCTGTGAGGACAGTAGGCTATTGAGGGTTTGTGGACCCTAGATCGATGAAGTTGAACTTCTGTTTTAATTAAACTAAGTCAGAATCAAGTGATTAAGGGCTTATGGCTTGGTGAGAAGCCTTAAGACATAAAGCGTAATGAAAAGGCGTTGTCTTTAATTTGTATGCATGTGGTACATGTTATTGATTTATATTTGGTCCATATCAGATTGTGATCTGCTGTGATTGGACTTTGAGCTTGTGGCATTGGATAGCTAGCTTAGAGGTAAGCTTTCGTGTCCTCGGTTTAGCCATGTTGTGGTTCCACCATGTCCCATGAGGGTATGGTTTATGCATGTTGTGTACATGCTTTTGGATATTTGATATGTTGATTGAACTTTACATGTAATGGCTTTTAATATGCATGTGTTGTTTCATCTTGACGGGAAACCTGAGTATGTAGCGCCATACAAGACGGTGTACCGGGGTGAATGCAAGTGGTACTTGCACGGTGTGTAGGTGATAGACGTATACCTGCACTGTCTCTGGCCAGTAGATTAGTATTGACACACATGGCATGATTACTTGCTGCATTGCATTGTTTTAGAAATGATAAATGATAAACTGCTTTTGAACTTATATTGCACATGTAAGTGAGCTTGGGGTGGAAGATCCTTGAGGACGCACTGTCTTACTGAGATTTCAAGTTTAGAGATCTTACTCCACGTTTGGGGAATGCTTATTTCAAGATCAGGTAGTATGGGTACTGATGCCTCAGGCGGCAGGAGGCCGGAGCTTAGCTGATTATGTTTTACTGCTTTATGTTAGCATGACTGGATTTGGATGCTGTTTATGTTTTCCGCTATTTATGATATGTTGTTGTTGTGACTGATGTTGGGCATGTTGCCTTATTTGAGTGAGCATGAGGATTGTCCATGACACTTTCTGTTAGTACTTTTTAGATTGGAGTTGTATAAACTGTTAGATGGTCCGGTCTACGTTGTTGTTGTTCCGTGACTAGAGCCACACTTATATTATCTATGTTATGAGGTATTTCAGTTAGCTATTTTATTGCAATTACATACAGGCGATGTTTTATTAATTGATTATTAAGCAAGTTGGTAATGTTAATGGCATCATAATTGAAAAGAAAAAGTTATTCCGCATTTTTAATTAAGCGCAGCTTAATACGATATTATGATAACATTGCCGGATATATACGGGGTGTTACATTGGGCGGCAGGAGGCCGGAGCTGAGTTGAGATGTATGCTGTTATGCTGATATGCTTGGGTGTTGACCATGTTTTAGTTTCATTATATTGATTATTGAGCTGAGACTTTGTTGGGCTTTGTTGCCTTATTTGGTGAGCATGGGGGTTGTCCATACCACATTGATTATGTTATGTTTACTTAGACTTGTGTTGTACAATGAACCAAGATTATGTCCGGTTTACATGTTGTAGTTCTGTGACTAGAAACACATCTATATATGAGGTATTTCAGTTAGTTGTTTAATTGCAATTTACATACAGGCAATGTTTTGAAATGGAATTAAGTAATCAACTTGGTTAATAATGATGACGTCATAATTGAAAAGAAAAAGTTAGCTTCCGCATTTAATTAAGCTACGCTTAATACGGTAATATGATAACAAACCGGGTATACACGAGGTGTTGCACCAACACTTTGAATTAGAGGTGTTTTTACATACTCTATAGGGAACCCTGGCAACCTAACCCATGCAATGACTTAACTGATGGATGCTTGCAGCACCTGAAAATCTGGTTCCCATTGTCTAACAGTCAAGTAGTGCTAAAAAATTATACATGGCTCAGCAGACAGAGCAAAGTTCATATCTTCTTTTTTTTCTAACCTCACTAGATAATAATCAGTCTCTATATCTATCATATAGATCCTCCCATCTCTTGCCCACATGTTATCTAGCCTCTTTTTCATGAAGCTGATAGAAACATTATTACAATGGGGGTTTGTTTCCAAGGTCTCCATGCTTTCTTTTTTAAAATCATCTGATAATTTGAAATTTGTTCTTCCATCTGGACATGTTTCCATTATTACCCCTGGCTTACCATTTTGGTTTCCTTGTTGCTCCTCCTGTCACCTTTCTACCAGACTGTCATCTTTTCCTTTTTGAAACTCTTCCTTATCGAATACCCAATCCTCATTATGCCTCATCAATGTCGCCTTAAAACTAGCCTTACCTTCCATCCCATTTTCCTCTCTCTGAATCAAATTTTGTTCGTTGGACAAGGCTACATCTCCCCCTTGACTTTCTTCTGACTTCGTTTCAGAATGTCCGTCTCCTTTGAGTTCAAACTGCGATCAGCCGCCTTTTCCATGGCTAGGGCACCCGGAGGCAAAACCCTTTACAAGTGTTCTTAATCAAGCCATGTTACACTCTATAGGTAGAGGATATTTTTCATTAATTATTATTATATTTAACTCTCATCCTGGTCCCTTTGATAACAATGCTATTTTTCATTACGAGAACTAAGTTTTGACAATTTGTATGTAATCTAACACGAGATTTAATATTTTCCAATTTGCAAGAGAGGGCTTATATTTTTAAATATATTATATGAATAGTGAGTGTTGGTTTCTGCCATATTTGTATCTTAACATTACCATTAATGTAATATAAAATGATGGCAAAGATGAATAAATTTTTGTTATCTGTAAAAGAATGATTTATATATGTAACGTTCTAATGTTTCAATTAAAATATTTTATTCTTATCAAATATGTGTTATTTTAGATGCTTAGTTTGTTTGGACCCAAAGTACACAAAAAATAAATGTATATTTATGCAGAATTTAAAAAAATTATGATGGTATTAGATGTGGGCCTTAAGTAGTGTCAAATATGAGCACTATTACAAACCCAAGTTTGAATATGGCCCAGGCCAATATAAATCCCTAATCCCTAGTTAGTTCTCCGCCTCTTTGCATTCCATATCCAACTCTCTGTATTCTATAGCCGAAAATGGTGACTCTTTTTTCCGCCTCTCCCATTTTCTCTATTTTCCATGCATTTATTCTCTTTCTCATTGGTATTAAGATTGGGAGGATGGGTCTGATTAATTATGGCAAGGAATATCATTGGCTTGTCGCCATCGATTTTCTTGATCAACTAGTCCAATTGTAACAAGTTTGGTGTTTTGTGAAACGATGGATAACCCATCTTAATAAAATCCAATCATGTGACATTGGGTCACACTGATTCATAAGCAAGTCATATTCATTGTGTTGTTTAGACCGATTACATGACCAGTTTACTAGTTTCAAATTAAGGTGGAACGCTCCCCTAGCGATTTATTATTCGTACACTCCACAACTTTGGCAGATCGCTTAGCCCCGTTCATCTTGGGCGAAAGAGCGCTCGATCAGTGAGCTATTACGCACTAATTGGCTGGTCTGATCCAGATTTAACTACATTGGTTTGGAATGCATCGAGGTAGGTCACACTTGGCAATTTCATATCCAAGATTTTTTTTAAGGGTCAGGATCATTTTACACCAGTGTAAGTTACACTGTTAATTTTGTCTGTTAATCCCACTTATATCTAAGGGCTGAAATTTTTTAGTAATGTGAGCCATTGGATACAAGTGGATCAATGGTCAAGTGGATCAAATGGATACACCGGTGTAAGAATATCCTGTCCCTTTTTTTAATACTTAGTATGTTATTTATTATTTGACTTTTTCGTAGATGATCTTTGATATTTCTTTTATTATAATTGATGGTTTAAAATTAGTAATTAAAGTGGCATCATATTAGATTCAATTTCAATTTAATATTCATCTAATCAAGTTAAAAATATACAGAACATAGTTATTAATAATATTACTTTAGGTTCTTCAATACATCGCATCGAGATCTCTTCCTTGAACTAATTTTTTTTGTAATTTATTTTTTTCTTTCATTTTATTATCATTTTTTATTTTATTTCAGCAATAAAGCAAAAATAAGCTCTTTAAATATCAATTCTGTTATATCCACAACAACAAATTCAGCAGCCCCAATAATAACCCGATCAAAAGGAGCAAGCAGGAGTGTGAATGGTAGAATACTCCATCTTTCTTTTTAATTTTTCAATTCTGCTTATATAGTGTCTAGTTTCTTCTTCTTTTCTTTTTTTTCATTAAACAAATTTGCAATTAGGACCAGGATGAACACGAAGATGATGTGGGCGCCATAATGTCCCACTGAATGTGGAAAATGTTTATAATGATTGGTTCAAAGTGGAAGTGTAACCAAATATAAGATTGTGCTTAGCTTTGAATAATGTGGAGATTGATATGACAAGTGAGATCCAACATCTGATCGTTCATCATACAAAGCAATTTTAAAAGTCTCTAGTGATTGATGGGGTAAAATATTGCAATGGATAAGTAAATGACCATCGAAGTTTGTCATCTCGCTGAACTCATACATTATGAACCCAAAACTGTATTTTTCATGAGATAAGGTGGAAGGTCTACTATAAGACAGGTACCGAAACACAAAGACATCGGGAAAATAAATTATATGTGCTATTATTGGGAAGTTGTCAATTATTCCCAATCAAAATATCACACATGATCGTTTTTCTTGTTTCTTATGTGTGATATTTTGTAATAGAAACTCCACCTCCTCTAATGATAAATACACTTTTGGGTTCATTATGTATTAAGAGAGCATGGTGGACTGACCAAGCTTTAATGATAATTCACTTGTCTATTGCATTATTATGTAAAGTCTCATCAACCACCCAAGACACTTTTCAAACTATATTGTATCATGAACAATTAAGTATTGGATCTCAATTATCACTTCAAACTCTACATTGTACTGTGCCAAGTATGATTTTACTTATAGTTCTACTTCTACTTTGAAGCAACCATCACAAATATTGTCCACACTTACAGATGATAAAAGAGGACTCCAATCCGTCGGGTTAACCTTCCAAAAATGGCAGCCTTGGATTTGAATTTCCAACCCGCCTATCCGCTTGAACCCACCAGGCCCACTTAAGGGAAGGTCAAAATGGGTTCAACCCATGGCGAGATGGGTGAACCTATCAGGTTGATTTTTTTAATTTTTTTTTAAAAATAAATAATTAATGATATATTTTACACCTCTATTGTCATCTATGGAGAGTATAATTTTTGAAAAAAATTATTTTTCTAATATGTTGGCGGGGCAGGGTGGAGGTGGGTCGGATTACCCGTTTTGCCACCTCTAACCACACTATCCTATTGTTCCTTCTAATGGAGTTATTATTGTGACTACTGGATTTGTTGTTGTGGCAAGAATAGAATTTATCTCTCAATGGGATGGTGATAAGGATGAGGATCATAATTCTCTCCATGTTATAGTTCTTATGCATATGGTAAAGGCTAGTAATGTCTAAGGTGACTAGAGCAAACAATATGTTGTTGTAATACTAACAAATATCTTCCAAGTTTCTAAAACCCATGTTGTTGAGAGTCACAAATCACCAATAATAGAGAAGGTAAAGACATGTGATACTTTATAGGTAGTGGATATTTTTCATTAATTATTATTATATTTAATTCTCATCCTCCTCCCTTTGATAAGAATGTTATCTTTCACTTTGAGAACTAAGTTTTGACAACTTGTATGTAATCTAAAATGAGATTTAATATTGTCCAGAGCATATATTTTAAAATATTATATGAATAGTGGGTGTTGGTTTTTTCCATCTTTGTATCTTAGCATTATCATCAATGTAATATAAAATGATGGCAAAGATGAATAAATTTCTGTTAGCTGTAAAAGAATGATTTATCTATATAATGTTCCTATGTTTGATTTAAAATATTTTTGTTATTATGAAATAAGTGTTATTTCAGATGGTTAGTTTGGTTGGACATAGAGTACACAAAAAATGAAATGTTAATTGAAATAAAGTATATATTTTTAGAGAAATAAAAAAAATTATGATGGTATTAGGTGTGGGCCTTAAGTGGTGTTACAAACCCAGGTCTGAATATGTCCTAGGCCAATACATATCCCTAATTCTATTCAATTTATAGAAGTTGAAGGGGGAAACTCTAGTTGTTAACTAGTTAGTTCTCTGCCTTTTTGTATTCCATATCCAACTCTCTGTATTCTATAGCCGAAAATGGTGACTCTTTTTTCTGCCTCTCCCATTCTCTCTATATAAAATGCATTTATTCTCTTTCTCAGTGGTATTCTGTTATAATCAATCTACATGTTATATAGCCTTTCAGGAAATATTTTGAGATTAGGAGGATAGGTCTGATCAACTATGGCAAAGAATATCATTGGCTTGTCGTCATCGATTTTCTTTATCGACTAGTCCAATTGTAACAAGTCTGGTGTTTTGTGAAATGATGGATCACCTATCTTAATAAAATCCAATCGTGTGACATTGGGTCACACTGATTCGTAAGCAAGTTTGATTCATTATGCTATTTAGACCGATTACATGACCAGTTTAGTAGTTTCAAAGTTGAATCGACTAATCCGATCCAGATTTTACAACATTGGTTTGGAATGCATTGAGGTAGGTCACACTTGGCAATTTCATATCCAAGATATTTTTTATACGTTATTTTTTATTTTTTCGTAGATGATATTTGATATTTCTTTTATTATAATTGATAGTTTAAAATTAATAATTAAGGTGGCATCATATTGGATTCAATTTCGATTTAATGATCATTTAATCAAGTTAAAAATATTCAAAATATATTTATTCTCAAAGAATGATATTACTTTAGGTTCTTCTATACATTGCATCATATCTCTTCCCTGAACTATTTTTTTTTGTAATTTATTTCTTTTTTGTAAGTTATTTTTTATTTATTTTATTGTCATTTTTTTTTTTTTATTTCAGCAATAAAGAAAAAGTAAGCTTTCAAAATATTAATTTGCTCAATCCACAACAACAAATTTAGTAGTCATAATAATAACTCGATTCATAGGAACAAGCAAGAGTGTGAACAGTAGAATAATTAAATCTTTCTTTTTAATTTTTTAACTTTGCTTATATGATGTCTTGTTTCTTCTTTTTTGTTTTTTTTCATCAAACAAATAAGCAATTTTTCAGTACCTAATTAGAGAATGTAGAAAATGTTTATAATGATTAGTTCAAAGTGGAAGTGTAACCAAATATAAGATCTTGCGTGAATTTGAATAATGTGGAGATTGATATGACAAGAGAGATCCAACATCTGATCGTTCATCATACAAAACAGTTTCAGAAGTCTCTAGTGATTGATGGGGCAAAATATTGCAATGGATAAGTAAATGACCATCAAAGTTTGGTTCATCTAGCTCAACTCAGACATTATGAACCCAAAACTGTATTTTTCATGAGAGAATGTGGAAGGTCTACTGTAAGATAAGTACTGAAACAAAAATACAGAGAAAATGATTATGTATGCTATTTATTGGGAAGTTGTCAAATATTCCCAATCAAAATACCACGCATGATCATTTTTCTTGTTTGTTATGTGTGATATTTTGTAATAGAAACTCCACCTCCTCTAATGATAAATACACTTTTGGGTTCATTATATATCAAGAGAGCATGATGGACCAAGCTTTAATGATAATTCACTCGTCTATTGCATTATTATGTAAAGTCTCATCAACACCCAAGAAACTTTTCAAACTACCTTGTATCATGAATGGTTAAGTATTGGATCTCAATTATCACTTCAAACTCTACATTGTACAATGCCAAGTATGATTTTACTTCTAGTTCTATTGCCACTTCAAACCAAAGCCACAAACATTATCCACACTCTCTGATTGTTCCTTCTAGTGGAGTTATTATCGTGACTGTTGGATTTGTTGTTGTGGCAAAAGTAGAATTTGTACCTCACTGGGATAGTGATGAGGATGAGGATCATGATGCTCCCCCTATTGTGGATCCTTTGCATATGGTAAGGGCTAACAATGTCTAAGGTGACCAGAGCAAAGGACATGTGGTTGCAATACTAACAATTATCTTCTAAGCCTCTAAAAACCCATGTTTTTTAGAGTCACAAATCACCAATAATGGAGAAGGTAAAGACTTGTGACACTATGTAGATAGTGGATATTTGTTATTATTTTTTATTATAATTACTTCTCATCCTACTCCCTTTGATAGGAATTTTATCTTTCATTTTGATAACTAAGTTTTGGAAATTTATATTTAATCTAACACGAGATTTAATATTATCCAATTTGCAAGGGAGAGATTTTATTTTTAAATATATTGTATGAATAGTGGGTGTTGGTTCTCTGCCAACTTTGTACTTTTTTTTTTTATAGAGGATGTTACATTTTTGTTCACGCTAGAAGACATAATTGAGTACTTTTTGGACGTTTGGGTGAAAATTTGAACTTGATCTAGCATACATTATTGTTTTATGACTAGATTTAATATTTTCAGATTAGTTATAGTTAATTTACATTGTAGTGTTTGGTAATGATTAATAAATGTGATTGGATGACATAAAAATTTTGTTACTGATTATTGATGATCTTAATACGTGCTTGTACTGGTATTAAGCTTATGCCTAACAAGGTGAGCATGTATGTTGCAGTCAAATCGAGATAGCATTACAGGTAAGTTTCACCACACAATCCTATCTAGACTTGAGAAATTAACTATTCCTTTTCTAGAATTCCACTCTTTCATCTGATCAAATGAGGTAATATGATTAATAAAACTGTAAACAAGCATTTCTTATATTTCTTATATCCTACCATAAAGTTCCAGACAGATACACATGTCAAATATTGAATTTAATACAAATAAAAAAGCCCTCATAAGCTCACAACATATATTAAGTTCTCTCTAAACATAAAAACAATCCAGACAAATAAACAACCCTATAGTTGTAAGTTCATAAACATTAATGTTTTAAAACCAAATTGGAAGCATATCATAAACACCCACTCAACTCAATTAGTCACTTGCAAATATGCAATTATATGAAATTTGATCTATATATTGAATTAAAGTATATTCTCATGATTTATTCTTTTATTTTATTAAAAAATAACATGTATGATTCTTAATTTATCTTCTTTTAAATTTAATTTCTTTTAAATTAATTATTTATATTTTTTATATTTGTAATTATTTTCTCTTACAATTTCTATTATTTGTATGTAGATTGTTATATCCTATTTTGCAACAACATGAGACTTGACATGACACTCCGACACGTTAATTCTAAAAAAATGTTAGATTTTTACATATTAGAACACGTTTTGAAATAATTTAACAAAAAAATAAAACTAAACTTATAATACTCATCAATTTTGCAAAGAAACATAAAATGTAAATATTTACTATTATATTTTCTTATTGAAAATCTTTTATACACTCCATTCGGTATTCATTTTTAATTTTTATTATATTAGTTTGGTAAAACATTGATCAATTTTTCATATATAATGCAATTTCAAATATTATAGATGTCGGAGCGAGTCAAGAGTGTCGGTGAGTGTTGGACATGACCTTTCAGGTGTTTGGAAGTGTCGGTGCAACATAGGTTACATCTAAGGATAAACGATTCTAAAATGAAGTTTATTATAGCCTCTCAAAAAGATAATCTCAACTCAATTAAAAAAAATCATAATCTCATTTATTATTGTTAAATCAAATCTCAAAAATCATTTCCATAAACTTTAAATGTATGTCAAACCGACTTTTCATAGTTAAAATTTAAATAAAAAATAATGACAATAAAATCATAATTCAAATATAAAGAGAAGTTTAGTAAATTTCCACAATAAAAATCATCATAATATAGCTTTTGTTATAAATAATATAATTATATAGATGTCCATAACCCCAAAGAAATAATGTATAACTTCTGTAATTCCTATGAGTTGATAATATGCAATTAGGAGGATTTAATTTTGTTATGTATTTCATTATATTAGATGATAGTTGAGAGTCTACGAATAGAACAGATGTACAGAACTTGAAAAAATGACAGTAAATATGAGAAGATATTCCTATACCTTTCTCTCTTGTCTATGTTTTCTAATAGTTCAAAGTCTATTAATCTACTTTAACTTTCTTTACTACCTTGCCTTATGTTATCAAAAAAAAAAAAAAAAATATAACCATGATATATGAGGGTGGTTGTGCATATTCTTTGAAAGAATTGACAGTTTCATGTCATAGACCAAACTGTTTTACAACATTTTCTACATTCCAAAAAGTGGAAAAACTATATGCATATATATTTGTAACAAAAATTGTTGTAATAGATATTAATGGAGTAAAAGTAATAGGATTTGGGTCATTCCCACTTGAAGATATGTTATGCCACTATTTGATAATCATAATTTTATTTTTAATTGTTGTTATGAACATGTTTTACCTTTTTATTGCAATAATTACTTGTTGTAAAACTCAAATTGGATTGTTCGATCTATTTGTATTTATAAAATATATTTTTTGGATGGAAATACCATTTTCTTAGTTCAACTCAAATTGCATGTTGTGATTGTTTATAATTATGGATGAAATTCAAATAGTTTGTAACAATATCAATGTCTAGCTATTATCATATGTTTCCTTGGTTTCTTATTCTTGATGACCAATTGTTTATTTTTCAAATTGAGATTGAACTATTGTAATGTTTTGAACCCCGTGTTTTAGTTTTTGCATGCATAAAGATTACCATATGGCTTGTTGGTTTGAGCAACAGTTTATTTTCGTGAGACATATATTAATGATTAAAAATAGATATTGAATGCATTGATGTGTCAATTATTATTATTTTAGTATAACTAAATGTCATTTAATGATCGTTATAATTGTTTTATATTTGATTAAATTTCATTAAATAACCGTTACAATTGTTTTTTATATGATTAAATCTCATCACCGTTATAATTGTTTCATGCATGGTTATATGCTATTTAATAACTAATTTAAGCATTCAATAATTCAATACATGAATTTGTGAGTTGTCATGATTATGTATATGTATTAAATAATACAATAATGATTATTACCATTGTGATTTTGTGATTTTTATAATTGAATGCAATTGTATCGGTTATGGATTGGCCCATTTTCTTTTGAATAAAGAAAATACATGTAATGAATTTTTATAATTTTGATTTATTCTGAATGTTCATCAAAAGTAAAATTGTTTACGTAATGACTTCATAGTGAAAAAAAAATTCAAGGTGAAGATTGAAATTTTTTCTATAATCTTTTAAAAATTGCGAAAATAATTTTATGAATAGAATGTAAATTTGATAACCTTTAAGATAAGGGTTTTCGTTTGAATTGATTGTTATACATATAATATTTAATTTGTTCGTTTGAATCTCCATTATTTTGTTTGTGATTTTTTACATACTTTATTATTAGCTTGAGTCTTGAAACTGTCTTAGTATTGAAATTGTTGTTTTGTTTTCCAATTCTTTTGGTGCTTTAAGGAATTATATTAATTAGGTTTTGAATACCTTTAATGATCAACTTATATTATGCATTGGCCATGTTTTGAATTACTATGAATATTCATTCAATAAATACTACTATTACAATGCCTTTCCATATTTGAACTGTTTTGTTAATTTTCTATATACAAAGCAATTTTAATGCTTCCATATGTAATACATGTAGTTACACATATTGATATGGACGAAGCCAATGTTAATGCATTGTTTGGTAGTACAAAATTGATTGAAGCACTAAAAGAGCTAGTCTGTGATTACCAAAGGAGATCAAATTGGCTATAAATAATATCATGTTGAGACTTCAAATGTAGAAATTACCTGCTTTTCTTTCGATTTGTACTACACTAATATTCGCATTGTTGAAAAACATGCTTTGGTAAATCAAAAGGATATTGATTATCATAGCTTTATTATTTGGCATGACCGGTTGAACCATTCTAAATCAAATATGATGCGAAAATTATTAAAATTCATATTATCATGCATTGAAGATCCAAAAGATTCTTCAATTTATTGCATTTTCTTGTGCTGCTTGTTCTCAATGGAAATTATCATCAACTAAAAATGCATATAGGATGAAATATATGAGCTCATTCACCCATCATGTGGACCTTTTAGATATTATATGAATTTAGTAGATATATCTACAAAATGGTCAGATGTATGTTTATTACCAACTCACAACTTGACATTTGTGAGATTGTTTGCTCAAATGATAAGACTAAGAACACAAATCCTAGATTATATGATAAATACAATCCATCTTGATAATGTTAGTGAGATAATATCTCAAACTTTTAATAATAGTGTATGTCAATTGGAATCACAATCGAACAGTCTTTTGCTCATTATCATACTCGAAATAGTTTAGTAGAACTCCAATTAATAGATAGACCATTTCTTTTGAGAACAAAGCTCCCTGTTCTGGCATGGGAATATGCTATATTTTATGCAACATCAATTATACACACCAAGCCAACAAGTTATCATAAATTCTCTCCGTTACAATTGGCTTATGGCCAAGAGCCAAATATTTCTAATCTTATAATTTTTGGATGTTGATTTATGTTCCAATTACTCCACCACAATGTACAATGATGAGTCCCCAATGAAAGTTGAAAATATATGTGGGACATGAATCTCATATAATATTTTGAAATAATGATTGGAGATTTCGCTAAATTAATATTTGCTTATTGTTATCAGTCTTTCAAACACGAGGAGGAGAGAATAAACAATTGGAAAAATTTATTAATTAGAATGCATTATCATTATCTCATATAGATCCTCACATAAAGCAATTATGAGAAAAAATATTATACGATGTCAGATGGTTTGATTGACCAACAAGTCTAATATTCCAAATGTAAATTCTCCAATTGAAATTAATGTTCCAGCAATTATGAGTGCAAATAAAACTAAACTACACTTAAAACATGGAAAAATGATCGGTTCCAAGGATGAAAATCTTCAAAAAGAGGAAAGGAGCAAATGATCAAGATGGTCATAATATGGAGACAATTGTTGATTGTGAAGACATAACTTTCATTAAACCTCGAGGGAGGTTTAGGTACTTGAAAATAAATAAAATGAAGAGATCTCTATTAGTTATGTCATTACAGAAAAATGTTGGCACAGTAAAGATATAGTTTTCGACAATATTTTTTCAAATAATGAAATAATAAACAAGACGATGATCTTGAAGCTAAATTTGTTGATGAATATAGACAGAAAAATAATTGGCCAAAATATAAATACGTAATTCAAATGCAAATTTTTTGGACCTATAGTCCAAACACATGAAGGTGTAAAGCCAATGGGGTACAAATGTGTAAAAATATAATGAATTTTGTTTTTAGTAAGATATAAAACACGACTTGTTGCACAATGAATTTTGTAAAAGTCTGGCATTTATTATATTAAATATATTCTCTTGTGGTAGATATAATCACCTTCAAATATCTTCTTAGTCTGGCAGTACATGAAAAAATTGACATGCATCTAATGAATGTCATTTTAGCCTATTTATATGGCTCATTCAATTGATAGTGAAATTTATATGAAAATCCCACAAGGATTCAAAATGCTTGAAGCATATAAAATTTTCCTAGAAAAATTGTTGAAAAAAGCTTCAAATATCATTAAATGAATTAAAGAAATAAATGTGAATGTGGTATAATTACTTTAATAGAATATTTATCTATCAATTGACTTATATAGAGAAGATTTTAAGGAAATTTTACATAGATAAAGCACATCCATTGAGTACCCCAATGATTGTGAGATCGCTTGATATAAATAAAATATCCATTTCAACCTCATAAAAAATAAGGAAAAATTTCTTAGTCTTGAAGTGCTATATCACAATTCAATTAGGGCACTAATGTATGGCGTGATGAAAAGATTAATTAGATTCAATAATTGTTATATGGCTCAGTTGAGGGGGCAATATTAATTAGCTCATAATTAATTTTTATAATATGATAACTACAATCAATATTAAGAGAGAGAGTGTGATATGCATTGCGCTCTTTTTTCCTTCACCAAATTTTTGTCCCACTGGGTTTTTTTTTTTTTGGAAGGTTTTTAATGAGGCAATTTTATTAGTGTATAACAAAGGATGAACATCCAAGGTGGAGTTTTGAAATTAATAAAATGGGTGTTTGACTTCATAACCTCACATCTTTTTGCTCTTATCCTTATATTTTCCCTTTCTTATTTGTAAGTGTATTAGTAAGATATAATTCTTATCATGCAGGATATTTATCTGATTCAAACAAAGTTAGACCCCAAATGAGATTTTGCCTACAAGTGGAAGCACAACTATTTCATGGCATTCAACAAAATTATTCAAGAGATAATTTGAGAGATTTATCTACAAAGACATTGCATACTTCAAATTTTGAGAAGCTAATAAATAAGATTAAAATTTGCAAACTCAAAGATATTAGCTGATGTTATCATCAGGGGGAGTAATTCCTTCACCAAGATTTTGTTCCATTGAATTTTCCTGGCAAGATTTTTAACGAGATAGCTTGCAATACAGTTACATTAAATGTATATATTTTTCATTCACTGGGATTTTTTTCCCACCGAGTTTTTTTCTAGTAAGATTTTAACGAGGTACATTATTTTAATTGATGTTCAAAAAGGAGTGTTATAAATAATATAATTATACGGATATCCATTACCTCAAAGAAATAATGTGTAACTTTTATAACTACTATGAGTTGATAATATGCAATTAGAAGGATTGAAAAATAACATTACAATTCAAGAATATATTCCTATACTTTTCTCTCTTATCTATGTTTTATTCTAGTTATTACTTTTAAAGTTACTTACTTTATCTTTAATATTTTTGTAGCTATCTTTTATTTTACAACAGCTTTCACAGTTTTAATGGGAATCCCAATAGATCTCAAAAGCTTCATGTTTCCCTAGGAATAGAATTGAGGACTATAAAAGGTATACACACTTGAGTTACATGCATTTTCTTTAAGAGTTGTCAAAATTCCAAATTTTGAATAGTAACCAAAATTTGAGTTTGTAAGCTACTAGGAGGAAAACAATATATAACGGGATATGTAGGGAGACTAAATTACACCAAAATTTAAATTATCCATGCAAAATTATGAAGAACCAAAAATAAATATTTTGAAAAATAAGATAGGTTTTGAGAGAGAGAGAGAGAAGGGGGGAGCCTTCGATCGTGACCGAACCACAATCACTTGTATTACCTTTTTTGAATCATTGTCAACCTTATCTTCTTGTCGTTTCTCTTAAACTTTCAATTAAAAGTTTTAAAAGTATATTATTTAGGCATTATCTGACAATGGATAAGGCAATAAACAATATCCAAGGTTAAAGTTTTTAAGAAACATATGAGAAAATATCAAAGTTTGACTTTATTATTACAATTTACAAATTACCCAAGATTCTAAACCTTTTTTTTTTTTTTTTTTTTTGTAAATAGATTCTAAACCTTTAGGTAGCTATTCAAAGCACCAATGTGCTCTCACCTGCAGAAATGCTATCATTACACGATAGCAAACCTTGAGAAATCGTATTATTATTTGGTACAAAAGAAACGAGTAAAAGCACATCTCCAGGCATGTATTAAGTGGGTGCAAGAAAATTCATGACAAAGGAAAAAAGGTGAACAATTGTGTGACTACAGGTACATAACGTTGCCAGAAGGAGTAATGCTCCTTGACCCATCTTTTCCCATTTTTTTGCGTTCCTTTTATTTTTTTACAGTTACATAACCTTGATAAAATGATTAAAAAGGCCAAAAGGGAAAATAAATTTAGTTCCAACTTCTCTTTTATGCAGCGACAATTCGTGGACATGATGCATATTTTTACTTCTGATGTTTCTTATTTGGTGGATTTTTTAGTTCGATGAGAATCTCTAACATTTGGTTTTATTATGCTTAATACGGATGGTGCTGCAAGAGAAGCTCCTAGTGTAGCTACTTGTGATGGTTTATTCCGTAATTGTTATGGAGCTTGACTTGTGGGGTTTTCGCCTTGCATTGGCATCTGTAATGCGCTTATTGCAAAATTACGGAGGGTTTGGAATGATCTTAATTTTTGCTTGACAAAAGTTGGCGTCATCTAATTCTTGAGAGTGATTCCACTTCGGTGGTCACTTAGCTTACCAAAAATGGTGATGCAGCTCATGAATCTCGTTTGGTGACTAGATATGAATACATTTTAATCATTACTAACAGGTTTCGATAGCACATGCTTTTAGAGAAGTCAACATCTACGCTGACTTTTTAACTAATCTTCCTCTAAATAATTCTGACATATCAGATGATACTATCTACAATGAGCCTTCTAGTTCGTTGAAGCTTCTTCTTCATGCAGACATGACAGACATTTCTCCCCTACGGAAAGGAAAGTGTTAGTGTTTTTATTTTTTTGCCTTAGTTTTTTTTTTGTTTTTTTTTTCTGATTAAAAAAAAATTGCCGTCAACGACGAGCTACATAATAACATTCCATAATATGTTATTTAGTACAAAATTGCATAAAATAAAAAATTGATAGTTGCTGCCAACATCCCAATTTCAATATAAGTGGGCGCAAGGAGCAGTTGCAAGAGTATTCAAGAACAGTCAGATAAAGGAAAAAAAAGAAAAAAAAAAAAAAAATCCTAAGTCTAAAGTAAGAGAGCTGCCACACTATACACATAATAATAAGAAATTAAGATGTAACACTAAAATTAGTAAACAACGCTAACAGCGCTGTTTTATTTTCAAATGTCCCTAAATCAACCTGAAGTTGATCAACAAATCCAGCACTTAAAAAGAATAATAATAATATAGTCAGAATTATACATTATTCAATAGGCATGAACAACAAATGCTCTCGTAAAATTACAATCATGAACAAAGTGGAATACCCTCAATAGTCTCAATCTAATAAACCCAAATTGATGAAGTTCAATACCTGCATCAAGAATTCTAATCATAATGTAATTCAATTACAGTATAACAAATGCATGGCCTGAATATTGCAGGAACTGTGAATTGCAAAGCCTTCCTCGAGTGGAAATAATGAACTACATTTTGTCGTAACAAAGCACTAAAATTACTTCCATGAATAACTACACTGGCTACACATAAATTTCTATATCAAAGCAACACTACATTCTACATCATAATCCTATGCAAAAGGATTTCCACCAAACGAAGCAACTGGTTCCTGTGTCTGGATGTTCCTGTAAATATGCAACTCAAAGAGTCAACGAACAATTGAACACGCTCCCCAAACATATAATAGATCACATTCTCTTTCACAAACTTTTACAAAAAGAAAAAATTGAGAGAGAGAGAGAGAGAATAGACCACATTGTCAGAAATTGCTCTATCAAACCTTATACCACACATGCACATCAGATCTACTAAAGATGAAACTTTATAATTATAAATAATCATGGACAAAGTTGTTGCCAGATAAAGATGTTCATTCACCATCATTAGGGAAAAATAAAATAAAAAGTGAGAGTAGACCTCATTGTCAGAAATTGCTCATCACACATGCACATCAAATCTATTAAAGATAAAACTTAAGATTAAAATAATCTTGGACAAAGATGTTGGTTGCTCTGCGCAGCCAACTTTCCTTTCATTTCCGATTAGTAAGGAATGTTTTATAGTCAAGGATATAAAATGGGTGGACCATAGCAAAAACTGTAGTAAACCTAAATCAAGGTCATTCTCTTCCTATACTATTTAGTTGCCTCCCTCCCCTGTGAGTAACTGAATGTAACTATTAAATACTTATATTTCAATGAATTAATTGTGCATGCAAAATAATATTTAGAAATGCCAAATGATAATCATCGAACGGTCACAGACACAACCGCGTTACAAATGCCAAAAATTTCCAAAGTTGGTAGAGAGAACGGGATCCACAAGGAAAAACATGTAAATATATTTCAATGAATCACACAAACACATCCCACCAAAAAAAAAAACACAGAGAGAGAGAGAGGAAATAAGAGAACAAAAAAAGGACGTGATTGCAACTTACTGTATTTGAGAACTTGGTGATTGCACAGCCATGAATGACAAACCACCTGCATAATTCAATCAAAATAAGAATGAGATTACGGTAAGAAAATCACACTGACACAAATATAGTGTGAGACTGAGCACATACGAGATGATTCAAACAGCAAGGAAATAAGAGTCGGACAATAATTGTAGATTAAAATGTTTTAAATTAATGATGTTTGAACTTTCAGTAGGAGTCTTCAAGGACTACCTTCTCCTGCAGAGGAAATATAGGGGGACACCGTATTTTGAGGGACCCAGGGTTCAGCTATACCACTATGGAAGGTGGCTGGCAATAGGGCATCTGGCAGAGCAGCTTGCAAAGAGCTCATATCAAGGAACTGCAATTGAAAGACTAGGCATGTGAGACATAATAGGAAACTGAAGATCAAGCAACCATCAGTGTCTCCTATATCCATGATTTATATTGTCAAATTAGTATCTTTTTAGTAGGCAGCAACAGTGCTATTGAATGGAGCTGTGTGCTGGAGCCTCAAAATTTTTTAATAGTCAATCAGAACATTAAAATGAACTGACTAGAAAGGCTCTAAGTTACAATACAGAATAGAAATGCTAAAAATACACACTAGGAATCCCCAAGAGTGTGAACAGAGGAATTATCACCATTATAAGAGAGCAAATCTAGCAGAAATGAGTATCATTGCGAACTAGTTTTATGAAACAATAATCATAAACAAAACTATACATATAACTAGTAAAACTAATTAATAGATGAACGTCTATTCAGAGTCTGTGACATACCATATCATTGCGATCTACATCAGAATCATATGGATAATCAAATGGATTTGTTGATTTATAATTGATTCCATTGGGTTGATTATCTCCCTGAAGCAAAAAAATAAAATTTAATAACCAAAAAATAAAAATAAAAAACAGAAACAAAACTACTATTTGAAAGATAAGAAAATCTCAATAAACCTAAGGGCACAAACCATTTGAGTAAGCATGGGTGGAGGATACAGTGAGCCACTGATATGTGATGCGATGTCGTGACTATCAAATCCACTAATAGGGGCCATGCCTTGCACTCCAACTTTATTGGATCCCTGGTTTTAAATTTTTTAGAGAGAGAGAGAAACAAAATGAATAAGAGATTGTGAATCTTTCAAAATAATACAGACTGTCATGGTAATACAGCATACATACACCAACCTCAGAAGCTGATGGAAAATTGTTCAACTGTAACCCTTGACCAAGGGCATCCACAGGAAGATGGGCACCAGAATCTTCAAATGCATTCCATGGCTGTTCAGTCACAACATACACAACCTTATTTAAGTTTCAATTTATTCCTTAATGTCTTAACTTTTGAAGTAGAACAACAGCACAGGACACCTTTAATTACTTATGGAGTATAGCACAAGAATGCAAAACAAGCCAGGAAACAAATTTTGTGTACTTACTTGAGTGTTTGTTGCCATAACAGAAACTTGATCTTCTCCATTCCACACACCATCATGCCATAAATTAGATGAAACTGAAGAAGGTACACCGACACTAGAACTTTCAAAAGATGGCCATTGCATGCTTGCATTTAAGGTTGAAAAAGGAACAAATCTTTCCTGCAGAGATTCAGCACTTGAAGGTACTGCAGCTGGAATTTCCACTTGTGCAGTAGATGATGTGCACTGAGGCATATCAAATGTTGCCCATCCTTCATTTTTAGGGACAGATAACTCCAGTGACTTCTCATCTGAGGTTGCACTAGAAGGCAGCAGAGAAAGATCCACAGAGAAGTCAATAGATGTGGTTGGGGATGTTTGCACAAGTTGATTCTCACTAAAAGATGGAGTTGCAGATAAAACAGATGATTGAAACAGATCCACCGACGGAGATTGAGATGGTGCTGCTGGTAAATGAAAAAGATCAATAGGTGAAGCTGATGCCATTGGTGGCTTGGAAAGGTCCATGCTAACGGATCTTGTAGGACCAGATGGTCGTGGAATGCCTAACGCTTTATTCTGAAGGGATCCTGAAGCTTGGACAGGTTCTGAGAAAAAATCAACTAAACCACCAGAACTGTAGGATCTTAAGGATGAAAAGTTGCTGTCTGTAGAATGCAATGATGTTTTCTGGGGAAAGAGTGCAAATAAATGTCATCTAAAGAACTAAAGAAATGCATAATCAGCTTACAACAGAAATAAGGCCACAAGCACTTGGAGTTGGAATATAATATAATAAACACAATCATTCAAAGTGAATGTATATTCATCAAGAAAGTATGAACAAAATAAATTCCTCAAACTAAGCCAATTCTTAGTCATTTTAGAAAGTTAAAATTTAAATGTTTGGGATCATAGAAGTGAGAGTATAGTGAGAGTATAAAGAAGACTGCACCTAAACTTTTTAATAAACCCTCCCTAAATAGCATTGACATTAACAAGAAGTAGGCCAAGTATACATGTGTTAGACCCCCAATTATTAAAGTTTACCCTAGAAAGGGCCACAGACGATCCAATTAATTATGGGTAAATCGGCATTAATCATTATAGACGATTAATCCTAATATTATGGTAATTGATCATAATTGATCCAATTAATTATGGGTATCAATTATTATGAGTATTTTGATATTACTTGTTAGTATCAGTTATTGTGGGTGATTGATTCAGTATTTAATGGGTTTATGGGTGATAGATTATGTAATTATGGGGTAGATTTGTTAATAATTGATTCTACAATTACAGGTGATTGATTCTGTAGTTATGGTATTTCATTATAGGTGATTGGCTATATACTTAAGGGTGATTGATCTTTCATTTATAAGGAATCTCTGATAAATAGCGAAGAAGGGGAAAGTCATGAGGAGGCTATTGATTGGTTAGAAATTGGCAGTTAGGAGGGACCAGGTGCCTCTCGAAAGGCCTGGGCACGGAAATTGTAGACTCTCAAAGTTCTGCAGTATTCAGTCCTTATATTATCTTATTTAGAGTTAGAGTATCAGATATTTCCAAAAAAAAAAAAAAAAAAGAGTTAAGAGTATCAGAAAAGAAGAGTCAAGATATGAATAGATCATATTCTGAAACACTCCCATAATATTTACATAACCTAGCTAGTGAAAAAATTAATATTTTCAAGCAAGCACGCATTTATATATCATAGAAGAAAGAGCAAGAAGCATACCTGTGGAGGATGAATTCCATCTGCATCTTTCTTGGCATTGCCATTAGTTTCCTGAGATGTATTTCTTGCTTGAGACCATACATCTTCACTTGAACTGGAACCAGAACGCTGATAGGATGGACTGCTAAACCCAATGTCCTTCTGAAGCTTAGGAGACTGAACATTGGATTTAAATTGCTCAGATCCCTCATTTGCAAATCGTTCATCATATGAATGATCGCTGAAGCGACCAGGACTACAGATAATACTAGACATCTTCCCTTCATAGCGAACTTTATCTGAACCAGGCTTCCTGGTAAGTGCAGCTGCTTGTTTTCCATACCGTCGATCCTCATATTGGTTATCATATGGGGGACTTTGAGAATATGAATGATAAGAACTGGCTCGCCTTATCTCTTCTTCATGAATTCTAGGGCTCTACAGTCAATTGCAAATATAAAATGTATTTAACTCGGGTCAGATTAACTTGTATTATGAGGATACTGGTGCAATTAATTATGTCAAGCTGATTTTCTTAGTGATTGCTAAGGTGTCATTTAACTTCACTAAAATCAAAGTTCCATTAAACAACTATATGCACAACACTGGATATAAGATCAGTCCGATCACCTTGTTCATTTATTTCTTTTCTTCATTTATTCATGCAATTTTGAATTGAATTCGATTAAAATATTATATTTAGAACAAAGGAAGCACACATAAATATCATACACCATAAAAACTAACCAGAAATCCAATACATTTTCAGGCAGAAAAGGCCAGCAAGTACAAGACTAAGCCATAACAAGCTTAAGAAAAAATTAATCGTTTAGAGAAAGTGAGAAACAAATCAATATCTCAGAATATATTGCCTGTGCATCTCTTGGAGGCTTTTCGGAAGACTTTGCACCAGCATATTTTCTATCCACATATACATTCCTTATAAACTCCCTTATTTTATCAACTTTGCTGCAAAAGCATAACATGATAATGTCACATAACGAGTTATACATATTTATATATGTAAACATCATGTTAATTTAATAGCTGTAACAGTAAACTACATAATTGCACCTGCTATCTGGCAACCGCTGCCTTTGGAAGTCCCAATTTTTCAAATATAGTTCCCTTGCACGCTTAAAAAAAGAGCCACAGATAAATCTCATTTCAACAAGGAAATAAAGGCAGCTACAAATGAAAAAATTCACCCTTGTACCTGATTACCACCATTTTGAAGAGCATCAACTTCTTCTGAAGTGAACTTTGACATTGACACAGACTTCACACGATGAGTAAACTCACGACTGCATGACATGAAAGTAAACAGGTGATTTTAAAAAACATACACTATCACAGAATATAACTAGTAAACAGGAATTATATCATAGAAAAGGATGATCAATTACCACTAAACCACTATAACAAGAACATATCATTGTGCAAAAAGTATACAACATCACAACAAAAGGGAAGAAGATAGAGCATAGTTATTCAAGAAACACAAGCAAAGCTTAAAATTTTGACAATAACTTGAATTCAGATAATATCTTTATGTGAATATGAAATTTATTTATTAAACATAATCTAATATTTCCTTTAAAGAGCAATAATTATTCGAAGGCTTGCTCTTTTTCTACAAATTTTATCTCATACCAAATATTGTCCACATGTCCAACAGAAATTTAAAAGAATTCCAATTAGGAATTAAAGATTTTCTCAAATTATTATCAACTACTCCAGAACAGATAAACAAAATGAAAAGAAACTCACTGTATTCCGCTGCATGTAATGCAAATGAAGGTCCAAAAACTTGTACATACATATTGAGGTCCCTGTACAAATAATGGCATTCCAATTAACGGGAAATCATCTAAAAAGACAGACAAAACTTTCATAAGTTCTTATTTTCACAAATACTCTAGAATTCCTATAAAATAACATCAATAAACTATACAACCTTGCATAGGATGCCGAGAAAAAGAAAATCACATGATAAACTCAAATTCATTTTTTATAATCACCTTTGGCAAATGATAAATAATTATTAGGCCAATTTTGTCTAAATCGTTGTAATTTTGGGAATCCATAAAAAGGAAAGTAGCACTTAAATATTAGAAATTTCGATGTCAAATTCCTAATATATTACCAACTCTTCTCAGTTCTCAGCAACTAAACCCACTTCAGCGCCATAGGCTTAAGACTATTAGCTTCGGAATAATCAAACAAACCAAAAACATAAAGGTAATGAAAGCAAAACACACTTTGATTAAACCAAACATAAGAAAAAAATATTCAAATTCAAAAATGGAGTTCAATTTACCACACTGTTACAGTTTATACATCTTCGATTTGGCGGAAGTTTCATGAGACCCCTTATAATTTTCTCGTTCTTCTCTTCTTCCTTTCTGTTTCCCATTTCCGACCCAAATTGGAAACAAGAAAATCCTAGAAACTGCAATCGAAATCAGAGCGATTCGAATCCCAGGTATTCGAATTTCAGCAACAGAGAACGGAAAATTCCACCACCGAAAATCGCTAAACGGTGGTGGCAGCGTTCGATCTAGGGTTTTTGGAGTTCCTGAATCGGCGAAAGGAAGAAGATGAACGAGGAAAATAAAAATAGCTCAGCGATTTGTTTGGTTCAAATAAAATGGATGAACCAGCAGCATACATGAAACATGAGAACTCAAAAAAAAAAACAAACTTGCTCTGTTAAATTTTTAAAATTTTCAAAAAATAATAAATTAATTATTTGGGTCCACTCCAGTGCTATCCTAAATTTAAAAAAGTATGGAATTATTTTTTTTAAACTAATAAAATTATATGCATTGTATAAAATTTTGTTAGTCAATTTATGTCTTTATGATATTTGAAATGAAAACTTTATAATTTTAAAATTTTTATAAGATTTCATTAAAAATATATAACTTTACATATTTGTTAGTGTGAAGAATTAAAATTTATGAAGGATGGATAGCAAATATTTTATATGAGGTACGATTAATTTACACCGCTATTAAAATAAGAATTATCACAATTATTCTTATCTTTTGATTTATTTATTTATTTTTAATGGGAATATGAAATTAATAAATTAAAATGATTAGATATAAATAAGATCAATAATATACATTGAATATTTGTTATTAGATTTTGATTTATTTTTATTCAATGAATTAATTTTAATTTTAACTAACTAAAATTATTTTACCAAATTTTTAAAATAATTTCATATTTAACATCGCCAATTAAACTAAAACCACATGAATAATTATTTAATCAATTATTTAATTTTATTTATTTATTTATCTTGAATCTTGATGATGCTTTTCCAACCCATGCCGCACTCAACGCCAACACCATTGCGGCATGGGTTTCGAAGTGACCCACGGCAAAGTGCAAAATTAATCTCGTTTTCTTTTCTTTCCCTCCCTTTTTTTTTTATAAACAACTTTTGCTTATTCGTTTTTGTTTTTTCCTACTTTCCTTAAATTTCGTTTAGGCAAACGTAATTTCTTATTTTTTGATCTAACGACTCTCAGATGAGGTGTCAAATTTTAAATTTGACACCAGTATTAAATGATCCTACCTCTTCAAGAAAATAATTCTAGAAGATTCCAACTAGTAAATTACAATACTCAAAGAGAATCCCTTCTAAGATTAATCCATGACAACCATAATTCCAGGCTATTCCCAAGCCAATGAGTAGTTCAGCACCTGGAGCATTTCCGCTTCTCAATTATCTAGAAAACCTCAACAATCAAGTTCCAGCAACATCCCGCAACACACCTCCACAACTCGAATGTTGGCCTGCAAAAATACTCTATATTAGTCCACGTTCAATTTAATCCATCCTTCATGTGGAAAATGCCATTGGATGAATTTCTCTACATACATGCTAATAAGTGGCGCACCTAGAAAATTATATGATAGAAGGCAAAATTTTGAATTATTATTATGAAAAGACAATGTCAATTTTGATTGAATGATCACGTTAAGAATACAAAAATACCTGTTAAGAAAAATCTAACAAAATTACAAAAAAAATTGTCATTTTTTGGTTGGAATGTCAATTTTTTACTTCCCATCACAGTGGTCCAATGCACCCTCTATTTCAATGAAGAATTAGCCTTAAAACCCTATTTTGTTTGTAAGATCATTTTTTTATTATTTACCTTTATGCCTTCTGGTGTTATAATTGCACTTTCTTTAATTTATTTAGAATCTTATTTTTTCACTTAACTATTATTTAGCAGAAGCATTAAATTAATTAATGTGTTATTTATTTTTAGCATTTGGTCCCAACTAATAATTAATAACTATTATTGACCTTTTTTCTTTGGCATCAATGTCAAAACTTAAAAACTCTTCTCCTGAGTTCTGATATGACAATCTGTAAAAAAAATTAATGATTATAAAAAGAAAATTAGATAATCAATCAATATAAAATCAAATTCTAGACAAATATGACAAGTAGAGTGATATGCATTACTAACTGAACTCTTTTTTGTATAAAATAAAAAAACTAGCTTTCCACATTGACTGGAGAGGGTAACAGACCAAGAACAAAACCTGCTATATATGTTGGCAAGTTGAATCTGGTAAATAATAGTTATCTCTAATTGGGTGCAATGAACGGGTGGACCACTTTTCTTATGAATAACATCACTTGTCTTTCACTTTTTAAGAGCACTTTCAAAATTTTGTTTTTCATACCATGTTGCAGATCATATAGTAGAACATATTTTCATATTTAAGAGGGGGCGGGGGCCTATCCTAGCCCCCCGTGTAGGTCCACCCGTGATGGTAATGCATAGATCCAAAGATATCAGCAAATCATTTGCCACCAAAATATTATGTATGTACCTTTTTTTTGTATAAATTGCAGGTTATCCCAATTCAACCTACTTCGGTCACCTTGCCATCTGAGTACGGTCCGAAAATTACCCCTCATTGAAACAGCAGGTGCATTGAGCTTCGCTACCGGAGGAAGGATGAGATTAATTTCTCCTTCGAAGACAGAGGCTGACCCACAAAGATTTTCTAAAAATTTGCTTGAGACAGGATTTGAACCCTTGATCCAAATAAATCATTGGAAGCTCAGCTGCCAACTGAACTACCTTGAGGGTTATTATGTATGTACCTTTTGACTAGATGGATTAAGCGCTTGTTATTCTTGCATTAAAGACCGAGTTATTTCTTTCTTTCCAACAAAGCCAACATATAATGCAAATAGTAAGTCCCAAAATAACCATTCATAATGTTCCGGCTACCGTTCAAGTTCATGCATAGCCCATCCTTATGTGAAAATGAAAACGAACATATCCATTATTGTTGGGTGCACCAAGGTCCTCCAAACATTTTGCATCCACATACAATCCCTGACTACAAGTAGGCTACTCTCTGGATTACACTGCCATTGGGGACAGTTAGAGGAGTCAGAGATATGACACGAGTTCCTACTCTCATTGGTGAGTATGTTGTCCCACATTAATAGCCACAATAAATGCTTTATATGATTGATCCATTCCACCTCTAAATCGAAATGGATCCTTTCATATATCGAAAAAAATATGATACGGTAATGTGAAAATATCACAATCATACAAATGTGAATCAATGTTATGATTTTATAACTATCTATTTTAATATGTTTCTCCCTCTTCCTTTATTACCATTTATCCACCTTTATATGTTTATGATTTTCCACAGGATCATGTCATTTTTTTCACATAAGATGATCCAGATCCCCTCCAAATAGTATTCTAGGCCTTCCAGTCAAGATTAGTAACTAAGAGCCTGAGATAACACAAAATGCAAATTGTTATGGACCCATATATGAGGTCATTTATTACTAAGCCCAATAAGGGGCAATCCAAATATAAATCTGATGCAATTAAGGGAGGATATCCACCAAGGATATCAATCCTAATATGATAGCGTAATACATGAGTTTGGGTTGTTAGGAAAGGCACAAAAGGTTTAGAATCCAAGACCCACAGGTAAACTTTATAAATAAGAGGTAATGCCTACAAGTATGATACACTTGCTCTCTTACTATTATGTTGTCACTATGCACACTGATGGTCCTCAAAAGTTGAGGTCCATTAATGGTCTTGTTGCTCCTTAAATCTGCATGCGCAAGTTACCCTTTTTCTTCCATCTTCTCTATAAGGAGCATATACTTGTTATTGTGGGTTAGAGCAATACTTAATATGTGAATTAAGGCAGTACTGGAGCAATTTGATATAATTCTTCCCTTTATGCTTTTAATGGATCGAATTTCCTTTGCAAGAACCTTGAAGCCCGGCAAAAAAGAGCCCACTAAATTGAAGGATAAACTTGGAAGAAAAGATTAAAAAC
Organism: Gastrolobium bilobum; assembly: GCF_033153095.1. NCBI lineage: Eukaryota > Viridiplantae > Streptophyta > Magnoliopsida > Fabales > Fabaceae > Gastrolobium > Gastrolobium bilobum. The sequence continues at coordinate 55,438 of NW_026899276.1, forward strand.
AGCACCAAAGAAGGACTGGAAAGCACACTACAATACAGGCACAGAAAAAGCACCCAATCGAGAGCCTCCACGTCAGCTTCAGCAGAGAATATGGGAGTGTGTCCTCACTGTGCAAATTCATGCAAAAGGAATGAAAGGACCACAACTGTAATAGGGTTGAGTTGGCAAGGAGCAGCGCTATGATTGGAGAGGATTTGAGGAAAGATGAGCCATAGATCTATGGAGCGGCTGAGATTAAAAGCAAAACGTCTCAAATAAAAGGAAAGGAGATCTGAACCGGGGATCTTCTTCAACCTGACGTTTTAGAATTTTCAAAAAGCTTTTCCTTGCATTTTCCTTTGTGGTTGCAGTGTGCTCTCTATGAGCTAATTCTCTTAAGTAGGTTAAGGGTGAGGTAGAAGTAACTCTCTTTGTCTTAGGATGAATTTGTAATGAAACCATCTTTTTCTTAATGAATTATGAGTTGTTCCTTGTTTTAATGTTTTGATTTCGCAATGCCCTTTGGTTTGCAAAGTCATCCCAAGTCCACTAGGTCGATGAAACCCTCACAAAGTAGTGTGAAGCGAAATTGGAAGTCTTAGGATATTTTGCTCTAAGTCAAAGGAATATCCATAAGGGAGAGCACTATCATGTGTAAATCACTTTTGCTAGTGATCCCTTCAGCCATGCTCTTCTGAGAAGGCAGACATGATCTCCTTGAAATTAGATTCAATAAACTTCAAGAGTGATTTGGAACAAAAAGCCTTTGCTCCAGGTTACATTGAATGAACCGTAATGGAAACAGGAGCATTCAGTTCGAAAAATGTGCAACATTACAGGTTCAACCAAAGGGGTGAAAATACTGAACCCGGAAACCTACTTTCTCACCTTCTGCGTACCTTTTTTAAAGTTATTAATATTCTAAAAACTAAAATTCAAAGAGAAATATAATTGCTCTGAGTGATTTCTAGTTACATAGACCTTTGCACCAATGTTCTCGTCTTGATGATTTTTATTGTTCAATGAGTTTTTGGTGTTAATATTGTTCAATGAAGGTTAAGAATCACTCCCAACATTTAGCCACTTAGATTGGTTAACTCTGTATAACTAGCTAGTAGAAAATGCTCTTTGGAGTATTCCAACTAAGAACATATGTTGTTAATGCTCCTCGTCCTGTTTAATTTTCATTATTTTCTTTTAAACACAACTTTTACATTTGTTCCTTGAGGACGATAATTTGGGGCTAGTTGAAAACCCTACATTGGTTGACGCGTGCGCTTGCGCATCTTGGGTAAAATTGCTCCTCGTATTAAATTTACTCTTTGCCAGTTTTTGCTCCTGAAATATCCTATATCACCTCTCGGCCCAACAAGCACACACACCACCCCTTTTGCGAAAGTTGTTTATTGTTCTTCTGTGCACAATGATCTGCTTGACTTAAGGGTATCTAACTCATAGATACCTTAGATAGGGCACCAAGATCCAACATAAACATACTAGTCCATTGGAATAGACATCTCTGTCTTCAGGACAAAATATTGGTGTCGTCTTTGGGGACCATAAATTTGATATTCCCACGTCCACGAGCAAGAATGGCAATTCGTACAGGGAGTAGTGATCAACTGTCACCACACCCAAATCTTCCACTAAATCTTATGGAGGAAGAAGTAAATCAACCTCAGAATCAACCAGAGAATGAGGTTTATTATGATGTTGTCCATGTGAGTGAGGACGTCTCGGACACAGCGTAAACACCATCTCCTCAGAATCGAGTTATGGATCCCCCTCATCCACTTGCAGATGCGGCTGCTCGCATTGCACTTGCCGCAAATCCAGATACTCGCCTTACATAGAACGTGTTTGCTGCGATCTTAAGGCGGATGGAGGATATGGAGAACCGTAACAATCTTCAGCGACATGAGGATTTCAGGAGAATTCAAGAAGAAAATATCAGAAGAATTCAAGAGATGTGGGAGCATTTAATGCAAACAAGGAATTTGGGCTATGATGGAGGTCAAGTCCGAGATGAAAGGGAAAATTATCAACTCAGGGATGTCAATGATCAGGTCCGAGGTAACACAGATCATAACTTGGATACTCAAATCCAGGTTGCAGTCACCGAATTTCAAGGCGTGGCTAATACCGGTGAAGGCTATATCCCAAATGCTAATCATAACGCAAATATAATAATTCCTACCCTGAATGCTGGAGCAGGGAGGAGTGTGGAGAACAACCAGGGTGATGCACATCATAACTAAGATACTCAGCTTCATATAACTTTCAAAGACGTATAGAGACTGGTGCATACAGGAGAAATATAGCAAGGGACAATATAATAATAGTCCCTTCACGGGGGAAATTCTTAATGCCCCATTTCTAGAAGAATTTGACTCGGCACACTTGCTGAAGTATGATAGAGCCAAGACCCACGGGTTCACATAGATGCTTTTGACACAGATATGTATATCAGGGGGATTGATAAGCCTATCATATCCCAGATATTTGCTACAACTTTGACTGGAGCTGTGCAGACATGGTTTTCAACCCTGCCTGCCAATTCGATTGGATCCTTTGAAGACTTTGGAGAAAAATTCTTATTAAATTTTGCAACGAGTAAGAGACACCTGAAATCCTAGTTTGCACTCGAAAAAATTCGACAACAATCTGGAGAGACTCTCTAGAAATATTTGAACCGATTCAAAGATGTCACATTGCAAGTTTCGGGATTACAAGAAAATGTTCATGTACATTTGATTGTGGCCGACTTGGATAGTGTGTCTCGGTTGACAAAAGCAATATACAAGGATCTTGTATAAACGTTAGAAGAATTCAGAGCTCGGTCAAAGAAATACCTGGAACTTCAGCAAATGGAGATAACAAATGCATCAGGACAAGAAAATAGGAAGATGAGTCCAAAGAGGAAAAGTCTAGCTCCAAAGGAAAAAGAATGACCAGGTAACAAAAATAAGGATTTTCGTGGAAGAAACCCGGATGACAAATTCTGGGTAGGGAGATATGAAAAGTACACTCCACTAAACGTACCACAATCTCAGATATGGAGAGAAGTGGCTATGACTGAGATGAAGAAAGTAGAACGACCACGACCTGTAATCAACATAGGAGGCTTGGATCAGTCCAGGTTCTGTGCATTTTATAATGGACCTGGGCTTACTACTGATCAAGGTTAAGACCTCGAAGATGTTGTGGAGAAGTTCGTCAAAGATGAAAAGCTGTGCCAATATATGATTAAGATGCAGGGATAAAAAATAACAAAAGAAAATCCAGAGGCCTAAGTAGAAGTAAGAGCCTGGTTCCTGAAAAGAAAAAAAAAAGATAAAGGAAAGAAGGAAGATTCCAACGACAACGAATTCCCAGAAGTCGAGTTCGACTATAATGTAATCAGTGGAGCTCTTGGTGGAGGTGGAGATACTATGAGCGCAAGAAGAAAGTATCTCAAAGAGGTGCTTTTAGTCAGGGATCGACCAAAGTGCAAGGAAGATCCCAGTAAACCGGATCCTTCTCTGCAAGGTGTACTACTAGGACATGAAGATGGTCTGGTTATTACAGGAACCCTGGTGAATTGACGGTTTAAAAAAAAATTTGTAGATGCCGGCAGCTGTGCAAATATGATCCTTTGGGATACTTTCAAAAGAATAAATTTAGATGTAGAAGATCTCAAGCCGTGTAAAATTACCTTGATAGTCTTTAACGGGGAAAATACACCCCCGAAAGGATATATAGACCTCACATTGACTCTGGGAACAAAGAAGGCATTCAAATCAGAACGAGTGAGGTTCATTGTGGTCGACTTCCCTTCTCCATACAATGTGATTTTAGGAAGGCCAACCCTCCATAAGTGGGATATGCTGGTTTCCATAAATCATCAAAAACTGAAGATGGTGAGCAACAAAAATGAGGTCATAACTATTCAAGGGGATTAAAAAAAATCATGGTAGTACTATTTTGAAGTCGTCAAAGAAAATGAAGGTGGACATCTACGTCCACCCCAAATTCATCCAGGAGAGAAATTCAATATACTACATGGCTTGCTAATGTAGTCTTGGTCAAGAAACCTAATGCGAATGGAGGGTCTGTACGGATACACTGACCTCAATAAGGTGTGTCCTAAAGACTCATACCCAATGTCCAATATAGACCAGCTGATGGATAATTCAGCTGGGTTCCAATTGTTATCCTTTATGCATGCTTATTCTGTCTACAACCAAACACCTATATAACCAGAAGATCAAGAGAAAATAGTTTTTATTGCTGAAAAGGCCAATTACTGTTATAACGTAATGCCTTTTGGGCTCAAAATTCAGGAGCCACGTATCAAAGGATGATGAACAAGGTATTCGAAGACCAACTCGGCAAGAATTTGGAAGTCTATATAGATGACATGATTGTAAAGTCAACAAATCTTGGAAGCCATGTTCGAGATCTGGACCAGACATTTCAGAAGCTCAAAGCTCATCACATCTGGTTGAACCCGGTTAAGTGCACATTTGGAGTCCCGGCTAGAAAGTTCTTGGGTTTTATGCTAATCCAAAGGGGGATTGAAGCGAATCCAGATAAATGCAAAGCTATGTTGGATATGAAGGCCGCTAAAAGTAAGAAGGAAGTTCAACAACTAACGGATAGACTGGCCACATTGACCAGATTCTTGCTAAAATTGGCTGAGAATGTCCTCTCATTCTTTAAGTTATTGAAGAAAGAAGTTGAACATGGATGGAACTCGGACTGTGAATCCGCGTTCGAGAAAATAAAGAAATGTTTAGCAACACCCCGGTGTTGTCAAAACCATAACAGGAGAAATCCTAATTTTATACTTGGTTGTTGGAGATAAAACGAGAAGTGCCATGTTGGTGAAAGAAACAGATAAAGGCCAATAACTGATATACTTTCTTAGCAGGGCTCTTCAAGGTCCTAAGTTGAGATGCCAAAAGCTAGAAAAAGTGGTGTTTACCTTACTCACCATAGCAAGAAGACTACGATCATATTTTCAAGGACATCAAATAGTAGTTAGAACTAACCAACCAATACGGTAAGTGTTGCACAAGTCGGATTTGGCTGGAAGGATGACTAATTGGGAAATAGAGCTCTCTGAATAGACATAACTTACGAATCACGGCATGCCGTCAAGTCTCAAACTTTAGCCGACTTCATAATGGGCCTCACCTCGGTAGATAGAGGAAGCACTGAGAAAAATGACATCTAGAAGGTCTATGTTGATAGTTCATCAAACAACAAGGGGAGTGGAACTGAGATTATAGTTGAAAGTCCAGAAGGAATTTCAATAGAGCACTCCCTACATTTGAATTTTTCAACTTCAAATAACCAAGCAATGTATGAAGCCCACATAGTTGGACTGATGCAGGTTAAAGAACATGGGGCTAAAAGAGTTAGAGTTTTCAGTGATTCCCAACTCGTCACTTCACAGGTTGATGGGAAATATCAAGCCAAAGGTCCTCTGCTGATGAAATTTTTGGATAGAGTCAAAGAAATTATGTCTGAGTTTGAGGAAGTGATGATTACTCACATTCCTCGAGGAGAAAAAAACAAAGCCGACATCCTTTCTAAATTGGGAAGCACAAAGAACCCGAGTAACCATAGAACTGTCGTTCAACAGAGCATAACTGAGCCGAGTTGTGTGATAGTGATCACATCATTAGAAGATTGGAGACAACCAATTGTTGCTTACCTCGAAAAAGAAACACTACCAGAGGATTCACTAGAATCTAAGAAATTGATCTGAGATGCAGCATTATATACAGTGGTGGAGGATCAGTTATATAGAAAACAAATTGCATTCTCCAATGCTGAAGGGCTTGAACTTGGAAGAAGCCGAGTATGTCTTTGTAGACATACATGAAGGAATAAATGGTCAACACAAGGGAGCTAAAGCCTTAGCCAGGAAAGCTCTTCGAGTAGGATATTTTTGGCCCACTATGAAAGTTGATTCAAAAAATCATGTGAAGAAATGTGGCAGTTGTTAGAAGCATGCCAAAATGATACTCTCTCTTCCAGAAGAATTAAAATACATCTTGGCTCCGTGGCTCTAATACAAATAGGGAATGGATTTGATAGAACCATTCAAAGCTGCTGAAGGACAACTGAGATGGCTAATTATAGTTGTTGATTACTTAACAAAATGGATAGAAGTTGAACCTGTCACTACTATAACCTCGGCTAAAGTTCAAAGATTCTTTGTAAGAAATTTTGTTTCCAAGTTTGGAATACCAGCCGATATAGCGACGAGCAATGGAACTTAGTTTACTGACAAGAGATTCCAAGAACTAATGGTGGATTTTAAGATTCATCACCATTTTGCATATGTAGAACATCCCCAATCAAATGGGAAAGCTGAAGCTGCAAACAAAGTAATTGTAGATCAATTGCGAAAATGAATGGGAGATGCCAAGGATAACTGGGTTCATCAACTATACTTTGTTTTATGGGGGTACAGAACAAGTATCCAAACAGTAACCGAAGAAACTCCAGTCAGACTTACTTATGGATGTGAGGCAATGATTTTGGTTGAGATAGGAGAACCATCTTGGAGGAGAATGAAGACTCTCAAAGAGAAAGAAGAAGAAAATAATAAAGCTCTTGCAGCCAAGATAGACATAATAGACGAAATCAAAGTCACGACACATTATGGATATATGGCAGCCAAGCAATTGGTAGCAGCCAGATACAATAGAAAAGTAAGGCCAAGGTCATTTGAAAAAGATGATCTAGTACTTAGAAGAGAAGATATTGGCAACAAGAACGCCAGATATGGGAAGTTGGCTGTAAACTGGGAAGGCCCTTACCGGGTTAAAGAGAAACTCAGAAAAGGGGCTTATATCCTGGAAACAATAGAAGAAAAGTTTATCAAAAGAACATGAAACACAGATAAACTGAAGATGTACTATAATTAAGATCTGGGTTCTATGGGCTGGCTTTTTTAATATTCTTTCAATTTCTAGGCAAACTGTTTTTGCTTTGTAGGGATTGTTTAAAGTCGACTATATCGAAAAATTCATGTAATTGATATTTTTAATATGAATAAATGAGGAATTTTTCATTTGAAATTTGTCCTTATATGATTATGATGCATCAATATGTAAATCTGAGATACAAGTGCGATTTGTCACACTGACTCTGATCAAATCAAAATGCTCCATATTATGGTTGGTAAACTAAACTAGGATATATGGCAATATTGCCTTTACCTTGGATAAGAATCAGGTAATAAAACCTGGATTACAATTGAAGAGGAAAATATTTACCTCACAAATAGAAACTTTGCAAAATGCTAAGTTGAAATAACAAAGATGTCATGAAAAAGAATACATGACAAAGAAAAGCGCAAAATTCGTTTAATATAGTTTGACCACGGCTAGGTGAACGATAGTACTTGAAATTCATATCCGAGTTAATAGATATAATGAGATAATCCATCTTGTATGGATAGATCCTGATATAGTGTGAAATACTTGGCAATATATCTAAGTTATCAACTAAGCCTAAAGTCAAGGTGCATAAAACCTTATTATCAGGATAATATTGTGATAAAGCATGAAATCAATGATAGCAGATAAAAGCTACGAAATATTAAAAAGAAAAAATCGGGTAAGATCCTGGCAATATTCTTTACAAATCTAAAAGGGGCTCAAAGGCCCCAAGAAAATAAAGAGTACAAAATAAGATCAACATCTCGTCTCTTCACTCTACAGGCTTCTCAATCTGAGCAGCCTGTTCATCATCTACCTCGCCAGCCTCCTTGGTGACTTCCTCTCCTCCTTCAGCCCGATCTCCCTCTAGCTGAGTCACGAAGTCACCTGCAGAAGATTTGGAAGGGGGATAAGTTTCCCATTGCTGACGTAGGCCATATGATGTAAGCCGGCAGTGTTAAGCTCAATGCTAGGATTGAGGATCTTAATTTGCTTCAAAGCATTGTTGAAGGAATCCGGGACCGACTTTTCTAACTTGACTTGGTAGTATAGAACATCGATTTCTGCCTCTTTCAACTTATTCTCATTATTCTCAAACATTATTTTAAAATCCTTCATTGATTGAACATTATTGGCATGCAAAAGCTCCAGAGAAAGGAATTCGGACTTAGAGCATTTCAAATCTTCCTTCACCTTCAGGAGTTTTTCATAAGCCTTAGCCTTTTCTTCCTTGGTGGCCTTCATCTCGACGAGAGTCTTGACATAATTATTTTTCAAAGATAGCAAAGGCCTTTCCAGAGAAGCCATCTTCACAACGTTCAGTTCAATCATTCCCAGTTCCATAACCTTGGCAGGGGTAAAAAGGGTGGAACTGAAAAAGTGGACAGGAGGACAAATGACATCACGAAAATTGTTGCCAACACCAGTTTTCCAAATGGAATTTTTGGAGAGACCAGAGGAAGGTGGAGGAGCAGGAGCCTGAGTGGTAGTTGCAAAGGCTTGCGTAGAAACTAGGATATCTTTATCAGCCGGTGTCCCTTTGGAATTATCCCCGATAGCAAAGTTTTTGGTCTTTGGGTCAGGAGCTTTTCCTTTTCCGGGTTGTCAAGTTAACAACCGCGGTCTTTTTTCCTCGACCCAAGGTGTCCAAGAAGCTTGGTTGCTCATATGCTTATCCCTCCATATCTGAAACTGTTGGAACCATGTTAAAATGGAAAACTATACAACAAATATCAAATAAAAAAATAAGTAGAGAAATCATACTCATTTCCAAATCTAACTCCTCTAGAGATTTGAAAATGAACGAGGCGACGCTAGCATAACCATGTGCGTCGACATATGCATTCATAGAAACGACCTCGTGTTGATCTCAACGTCAGACTACTCATTTTCTTTAAAGCGATAGCTGGAAGGAGAAAAATTGTAATGGTTAGAAGATCAATATAAAGGAAATACTCCCTCTGCATCCTCTGAATCAGAGGAACGAACGAACCAGGGTTCTTTTCTGGGTTGAGCAGTGACTTTAAAAAAAAATTCTTTAAAGATCTATAAAGAATAAGAATAAACGTGGAAAAACTTGTGTGAGGTGTAACATCCCACATAATTAAGGAAATGTATATATCTTATTATAAGGTATAAGAATGCATGGATGACAATTAGAATCACGTGGGTTATGTGTTTGATTTTCGAATCCTGTGGTTAGTAGTAGGGAATTATAATGTGCTAGGGAAATTACTTGAATAATTATTATAGTTGCGAATTTACCTTAGACATATGAAATTTAAATGATAAAGTATAATAATGTATTAATTGTAATCTACGAAAGAAAAGAAATTTTGTTGGGCCGAAGCATAAGGCCTTAGAAGGCACAATGTGATTAGCCCAATTTCCCCTCTCATTGTTGAAAGCTATCCTATCTTAGTAATTTCACAAGGTTACTTTCCATTGGGTAGTATTTACACATGGCAACAAAGCTTGATCCATTGTGTATTCTTTTCACTTGTGCGCCTAGGGGACCGTTGGTGATCAGAAAATTCTGATCAAAAGTGATACAAGGCTGTCCTCTTTCCCTCCTTACGTGTAGGACCATCCAAAGCAAGCAAGTTGCTTGTAAGAATAGCTTTAAACATTCACATGTGTGCGCTAGAAGACAACCCAAAAAGGGCATCAGAAAATCTGATCACAGCTTTACTTTATGACACAAAGTTATACCCTCTCTTTCCTTTTTATTTCCACGCACAAAGACTGCACAAAAGCAATCAGATTTCTTGTAAGACTAACCGTAAACCTCACTTTATTTCATGCATCCAATGGTTGATAAATGGTCATCCTTGCATGCATTTGTATTGGCTCAAGCATGTCACACTTCAACCCCATTGGTGCGCTCCAAATGAGGGAAGTCTTCAGCATTGTTAAGACACTTCACAATTTAAATCTACCTCAACTTCATTCTCTCCTCACTCAAGCGTTGCTGAAGATAGAAACCAAGCCAAATTACTTTGTTTTCTTCCACCCTTAAACCGTAGCATCATTAGAGAGACAAAACAAGGAACACCTTCATATCTTTCCTATATTTTCCATCTAAAACCGTGGAGTCTCTTGGAGTCAACCAAGGATTTTTATCATATCTTCTCTCTCGGTTGTGCACCATGGTCCCTAGAGGTAAAACGTTGCCTCTACTTATCATCTTTTATGATTTACGTCATGAGGTTTGAAGGAGACATTCATGACTAACTTAAGTTAAAACCTTTTCTTTCCTCTCCTCTTTTCACATGGTCGGCCTTGAAGAGAAAAGCTTGCTGTTTTGAGTAGATTAAAGCTTGAAGTAGTGTCCTTGGTTCCATTCAGTTTTACCTTATGCTCCGCCAAGAGGTAGGCACGAAAATCCCTCCACCATTCTCTTGTTTTAAATAGTGAAGCATGACTTAGAAAATAGCCTTTCATTTGTAAATTTTATGCCTTTAGGTTCTGTTTTGAGTCTTAAATTAAAAGCTTTTGGGATAAAACGAAAATGATCTTAAATATTAAAGAGGTAGGAATGTTTGCATGTTATATATGTATCTAGGATTTTCCTTGAAACAAAGTTATGACAACAACATCTTATGCACCATTGTAGCGCACCGACTAGAGTAGTAAGTTTTAGGAAAATTTATTCCTTTGAAAACGTTATCGTATATTGACCTTCAGCTCACTGTTTTGTCATAAATTATTCACTGTTTTACTGAAGGAAAACGTTCGCTGTTTTGATAAAAAATGCTCACTGTGTTAAGAGAAAAACGTTGTTGTTTGCTTACTGTTTTAATCACTGTTTCGCTAAAAAAAAAGAAGGGTTGTTTGCTTACTGTTTCGCTCACTGTTTCACTCAAAAACGATGCTGTTTTACTAACTGTTTTACTCACTGTTGCTGAAAAATATTGCTGTAAAATGTCCACTGTTTTATTAGAAAATGTTCACTGTTTTATTGGAAAAACGTTCCCTGTTTTAAGATAAAACGTCCACTGTTTTGCTCACTGTTTTGGGTGAAGATACTCAACGTTTGCTCACTATTTTACATGGAATTGATCACTGCTTTTTTTTTCACGGGTTAGCATTAAAGAAGGTCAAATGAGAGTCAAGAATAATTTTAGAAAAAGGAACCGATTTAGTGAAGTGATGTAAGGATATGTAGGCTTGAGGAATTGTTGTCAAATTATTAAAATTTAAGTGAAACGTATGCTGATTTATTATAATGTAAAATAGGTGCGAAAAATCTTTGAGACGTTCGACTGTTTCGTTGCGAATCGGTAAAGTATGTTTCGACGTACGAGGTATGTGTAGGCGGTATTACCTATTGTGACTATTAGCTAGTGTATGAAATTGTGATGTGTTGCTCACATATGTCCTATGTTATTTTATGATGAGGATATGGCAATGGTAAGAATATGAAATGATGATAATGCTATGTGCATGCATTTTTACATCATGGTGCATTTTTCTGTTGGTGTGTGACTGCATTTCATGGCATGTAAACGCTAGATTCATATAGGCCTTGAAATGTAGAATAGTTATCTACAGGATCATGTGTATGAGCACGCATCATATAGGCACTACCGAGACACTTGGCATCCGTCCGAATAGGCCACAGTGGGATTCAATAAATGAGGGTGCTGTTGCTTGGAATTCCCACTGTGTATGCACGCGCACGACGGTGCTATAAGCGTGATGATGGCGTTATATATGTAATATGATATATGATGAAAAGGATAAATGATGAAAAGGATTTTATGTTTGAAGCGACTGATTATGATTTTGTGCCTAGTTTAATATTGTTGCAGTATGGTTTTGTTGCCACGCTACTGGGATTATTCTCACCCCTTTGGGGCTGCAATTTTTAAATTGCAGGAGGGTGTAAGAGCAATTGAGGACTTGGATGTTTGAGTTTTGCTGTAATTTGCTGCTGAATGGAATTATTCTCTGCTGACTGTTTTAAGTTTCGGATGACTGTATTATATGGTACTTGATTATTTTTGGATGACTGTAAAACTATGATTTATTTCTGCTTTAAGTCTTCTACGAACAGCGGCTATTTTAAGAAAATCTGAAAACGTTTGGTCAAAGGGAATTTTTCTAAATGCTGTATTATCAACAGTTTTCGGTCAACTTATAAGTTACGTTTCAAGGGGCAAATGACCCCCGATTTACTATTATTTTATATGCACGCGAAGCTCCGAGCGTCTACTTTCAGATTTCGGAAACCGTACAAAAATATTTTGAAAGCTCGATTTTATATCAATATTTAAAAGGAGTACGGTTTTTCTTAAATTCTCACCATTTTTATCAGGAACACATTTTAAGTTCTTTTCGTCAAAATCTCCCTTAGATTCAGCTTTCCGCTACAATTTCTCAAGGATTTCCAAAGAAAAAGTTATATCCGTTTCTGCAACTCTAATAACGATTAGCAAACGACTCTCTTGGATGCATACAAGAGAGGGTGTTACACTAATTGGTATCAGAGCAGTTTTGATTCTTGGTGACTGTCTTTGGTTGAATTGTTTGCTATTTGTTGAATTGTTTGATGACTGTTAAGAGTTTGCTGCCTGCTAGATGATGAATTGTTTGGAATATGTGTTAAATTGTCATAGTTAGGATTGTAGCATTAAATAGTAATAGTGACAGATGCACTACTAACTTATCTGATTTGAACTTGAGTACCTACATGGAATTGCTGTCATAAATACCTTGCAGTGAGTCTGATCAGCTCATTTCCTGATATTGTGAGTGCAGAGACATGGCAGGTACTCGTGGTTCCACTCAGGGAAGAACGGGAAATGCGCCTGACGAGTTAATTACCACGATCGGTGGGTTGGCCACTTTTGTGCAAAATATGAGCCAAGAGTGGAGGGACTACCAACAACAGCACCCGAACCAACCCCCACTGCAAGACAATGCAGAACAAATTGCCAGACAAAGGCTGAAGGATTTCCGTAATTTCCAACCACCTGTATTTGAAGGTGGTGACAATCCCGAAGCCGCAGCAAAGTGGCTGCAGATGATGGAGCATATTTTTGAGCGAATGGGATGTCCAGAAGCTCAGAAACCGGATTATGCCTCCTACCAGCTAACCGGAGGAGCATTAACATGGTGGACTGGCGCTAGAGCTCTGCTGCGAGCTCAGAACACTGACTTGACTTGGGCCGTATTCATACGGGTATTTCTGGATAAATACTTTCCAAAAGCAATGAGAAGAATGAAGCACACCGAGTTGCTGTCTTTGAGGCAAGGGAATATGTCTATCAATGAATACATCGCAAAGTTTGCTCAGCTGATGGAGTATGCAAATTTCGACCGAAACATCTATGATGAGGAATGACAGGTGGAAAAATTTGAAAGCGGACTGCACCCGGAGATCAGAAAGCTCATGCTGACCACGGCTGTTCGTACTCTGCCAGAGATCATTAATCAGAGTCGGCAGGCGGAGGACATTATCACTGAAGCAAGAAATTTGAACAGACAACCGGTGCAACAGCAGGGAGGAAGCAGAGTGGGCAGATTCTTTAAGAAGATCACCGGAATGAACAAAGGAAAGGGTCCGCAGATGCAGGCTCGGGCTGGGAGTTTCAAGAGGAATAATGCTCCTGGTCAGTCATCAACAGGACGTCAGGGTTCCAATGCTTGTGCCGTTTGTGGGAAAAATCATGTTGGAGTCTGTTTACGTGGAAGCAACACCTGTTACAGATGCGGTCAGCCAGGACATTTCGCTTATAATTGTCAAAATAATGCTAATCAGCAACCTGCTCAGGCTCGGGTATTCACCCTTGATGCTAATGAAGCTCAGAAGTATCCCAATTTGATTCGAGGTAACATAATTCTTAATGGTTGTCCTATTTCTGCTATTTTTGATTCTGGAGCATCTGGTTCGTTTATGGCAAACCATATAGCTATGAGGATAGGGATCACCCCAACCCCATTACCCTATGAGTTACACATCAGTACCCCCACTGGAGGATCGTGCACAGCCTCAGAAATTTGCAGAGGCGTTCTTTTGATGTATGAGGGAAGCGTTTATACAATTAACTTAGTGGTTCTACCGATTTTCAATTTCGAAGTGATTATCGGTATGGACTGGTTGGCAGAGAACAGGATCACCTTGGACTGTCAAGCAGGGAAGATCATTGTTCCTCCAAGAGACGGTAATTTTCTGCCTTTTGCTACTATCTCTTTATTGCAAACTCGTAAAGAGCTCCTTCGGGGAGCTGCAGGTTATCTCTTGTCGATCGAGGCTGAGACCTCGGCTGAAAAGCCAATTCAAAATGTACCAGTGGTGAACGAATTCGAGGAAGTGTTTCCTGATGACATTCCTCGATTACCCCCCTCAGCGGGAGATAGAATTTTCCATTGAACTTATCCCCGGAGTAGGACCTATTTCCATTGCTCCATACCGTATGGCACCTTTGGAACTCCGAGAGTTAAAGAAGCAAATAGAAGAACTGTTGGCAAAGGAATTCATAAGACCTAGCACTTCTCCCTGGGGTGCACCGAGCGTCTACTTTCAGATTTCGGAAACCGTACAAAAATATTTTGAAAGCTCGATTTTATATCAATATTTAAAAGGAGTACGGTTTTTCTTAAATTCTCACCATTTTTATCAGCAACACATTTTAAGTTCTTTTCGTCAAAATCTCCCTTAGATTCAGCTTTCCGCTACAATTTCTCAAGGATTTTCAAAGAAAAAGTTATATCTGTTTCCGCAACTCTAATAACGATTAGCAAACGACTCTCTTGGATGCATACAAGAGAGGGTGTTACAAAAGGTGGGCCTTTAGGGCACTTAATTTTGAACCCTTTTTTCCATTAAGGGCCACGGCCCAAGGGTCCTCTTGGAGGATTTAAGGCAGCCTTTAATTCATTAGACCCTATCCTTAATCACCTAATGAAGTTTGGATAGTATTAAACTTTAGCCAAGAGGAAATATTTGATGACACCTAAACACCTTATCCCTCCATCATTGGTGCGTTTAGGATAGAAGGAGAATTTTGATCTTTGTAGTACCCAATCAGCCTATGCAAGTTAGCCAAGTGCCAACCAAAAATCTCTAAACCTATGCATGTCCGCCACCTACACTCTCATGGGACACCTGGTTTTCACCCTCTATGTTTTCGACCAAGCTTCTCTCATTCTTCTAAGAATTCGCCGTTCAATGTGTAAAAGAAAAACAATTCCTACACATGTGTCCTTCAAGCACCATAGGGGAAGAATAACACACAACCACCTTTGTTCCCCTTCATCGCCGTAGACACCTAGAGGAGAAGCAAAGAATTTCGTGTTCTATTCTTCCACCTGTTTCCAAAGTTGTGAGCCTCCCAAAGGCAAGCACCATAACTCGTGAAGCATACCTTCTTTCCCTTTGCATAGCCACCCATCCAACCGAAGGCTTGCATCAATTCCCCTCTATTTATGCCCACTGTTGTGAACAACAAGTCTGAGTCTTTTCTGTACATTTAGAACAGAAAACCGAGCCTATGAATTCCTCACAAAACTGTGACGCTCTCTTGAGAAGGACCAACATGCCATCTTTCATCTCGTTCACTCGTTGGTCGGCTGAATGCAGCAGCCAAGGGGACTGCACACTAGCCTCACAACCATACTCATTCTCTTGTTCGGCTAAAGGCCCTCCTTTAAGGAGGTGAGGTATTTGCTCCTTTCCTTGTTCAACACCTTTTGAGGCCATTCTGATCGGGTTCTTTTTCCATTGCATGCATATGTTCTGATCTTAATCTAGCTTCTTCCCTTTTCATGTTATCCCAAACGCTAATCATGGAGCCTAGGAAGAGCATGGGCTGCTTCTCGGTCAATTGTGGTCTTAGGCGTCGATACAAGGAAAAAAGTAAGTGAACTCTCAAGATTGTTCTTTATCCCCTGCTATTCGACCAATACATGTACCCTAGAAGAATGTAATTGTGTTCGGTTGCCCTCATTATTTTTGGTCCAGCCGTGTATATTCATGGGTGTGGTACTTGCAATTAGTTACAAGTAGTTTTGTGAAATGGGTAAAAAATAGAGGACCCTCTATTAGAAGGTAAAAGAGAGTAAAGAGAAAATATTGATTTCATTAATTGTGGTGAATAAATTTGTACAATGAGTGAGCTCTTATATAGAAGAGCATAACAGAAAAGAGAGATCTAGAATATCATTAAAATACCAAACTACCCTTATACCTAATATCTAATACTCCCCCTCAAGATGGAGAGTGAACAAAGAGAACTTCCATCTTGAACAAGAAAAATAAAGAAAACATAATAACCAAATAACATGAGCATAGTAAAGAAACAGTGCTGGAATGAACATCAGCTATAATGTGCTGGGATGGACATCAGCAAAGGAAGGAAGGGCTGGGATGGACATCAGCAACCTAATATGAACTGCCGGGATGGACATCGGCCAAAATCAACTGTTCTGAAATGAAATTCAGCAACATGATCAATGCTCCCCCTGAATAAGAAGCCAAAATAAAGCCAAAACAATGGCAGAAATAAACCAAATACAAGTCAAATCAGACTGGAATAACACCACAAATATATGTGGGAATAAAATCTAAGTGGCGAAATACAAGCCATAAACAGTACATCAGAAAAATAAAAAAAATCAAAATAAGAAAATAAAAAATTATAATGATGCATTGCAGTTAAATCCATGAGCTCCAAGGATCTTCATGGACCTGCAAAATGAGAAGTGAAAGAGAACAAGAAGATAGATCTGAAAATAAGAATATATCAGAGACCCAACAAAGGTGGACGATAACTAAGAAGAAGAAAAAATGGCAAGACAAAAAAAAAACGCAGATCAGAAAATAAAAGACCGGAGAAGAAAAACACAGATTTGAAACATGAACGATCTGGAACAACGGTCAGAGAGTTGGATGATGTGGCCGGAGAAGGAGACACGGTCGGAGATGATTACCGGAACAGAAGAAGACGCAGCCGAAAAAGAGAAGGACATGGCCGGAAGAAGACATAAACGCAGATCTGAAAACTGGGTGTGACCGGCCGGAGATTCAACGGTGACCGACCAGAAATAAAGGGGAATATCTTAACTGTAGCACAATGGTCCAATGGAAGTAATAATAAAAGATGATTTATCGCACGACGGTCCTTTAGATTTGGGTCGTTGGAATGTTTGTGGGGTTGGATGAGAATATACCAATGGAAGGAATAATAAAAGACTAGCTTAACTGTAGCAGCAATTAAGTAAGAAAAAGAAAAGAAAGGAATCGGAAAATTCAAAAGAGTGAACCAGAAGAAGGAAGGAAGGGGAAAAGGTTCAGATGCAAAGGAGATCTGGAAGAAAAGGAGAGAAAAGATACAGAAGCAAAGGAAGCACAGATCTGGAAAAATAAAAGACTCAAAAAAATCGATGAAGAGAAAACTAAAAAAAAATATGATCGCAGCGGAAGCTCCATTCATGGAGGATAAAAATCCTCTGATACCATATTAGAAGGTAAAAGGGAGTAAAGAGAAAATATTGATTTCATTAATTGTGGTGAATAAATTTGTACAATGAGTGAGCTCTTATATAGAAGAGCATAACATAAAAGAGAGATCTAGAATATCATTAAAATACCAATCTACCCTTATACCTAATATCTAATACCCTCCTTTCGATTGTTGGACTGCCGGTGATTAATCAAGTAATTAAGTTTTCATGTACTAGATGTAGAATGCAACACATTTATAAGTCTTAGCACACCATTTGTTTAGTAGAAGAGGTTAAGTAAATAAACAGCCTTGAACATAGCCTTTAGACAGAAAACTAGTAGAATGGCACATGTTTAAAATTGGTTAAATCTCACACTAAAGTATTATTGATTTAATTTAAGTCATGTAAGTGGTTTTATTTAATTAAAATTCTGTGTTCTTAGGGAGTGGTTCTCGTAACCGGTTCTGTATGATAATGGAGGTATAAATTTTATTGTTGTTAACAAGTAGATAATAATTAATTGAAATCAGAATCTGATGCATACTGTTAAGGGGCAAAAACCAATTCTGCATGCTATTGAAATTGTGGATTTTAAGTGTGTTGACAAATTATTTAAGTAGAGTGAAATCAGAAAATTAGTTGGTGTATATGTAGGAAGACTCTTAATGGCTAGCCTTCAGTAGAAAGAATTATGTAAACACAATTCTGGTCATGTGGTTAAGCTAAAAGCCGAACCTATACATGTATGAGACCTTGCGAAATTAATACACCAAGGGCCGAGATGTAAATGATAATAGTAGCTCAATGAATCGGTTAAGGTACTAGGATTAGGAGCATAAAAATTAATTGTTAATCAATCATGAAATTAGTATGAAGTCAAGAATTTGGTTGGTATAAAATACATGTTAATCTGAGTAAAATACAAGAACATTAGGAGGCATGGAATTGGCTTATGAATAATAGGGATCTATGAATAAAATTTTGACTTGTACTGCATGTGTTTAGGTGCAAGTAACTCTTATTGAGTGAGCTGAATTTTGGTGCTGTTGATTATTGATTAGACACGAGGTAAGTGTCTGGCGGTATTACCTCTTGTGACTGCTAGCTAATACATGAATTGTGAACGTTGCTCTCATGTTTTGGATCTGGATTCTGTATACGATATTCGTATTCTGTTCATGGATATAATATGCTGGATATTCTGTTGAGGAGAATAATTGTTATACATCATTCTGATATTGGAATCCAAGAGATATATGTATCTTTATTATTATATAGTCATGCATATACACCTCATAATGCATTTGTTTCTTTTGTGTGTGAAGCATATCATGGCATACATGCACAAATTTCATGCTGCACATGGACTAGAATATTTATATAAATATGCATACGATTGAGCACGCATCATATAGGCATACCTCGGTACAAGGGCAGGGGACACTTGGCTTCCGTCCGCATAGGTTACAGATGGAATCCTTCTATTGGAGCCACCCAGGATTATCCACTGTATCTGTTAGTGTTACGTGCACAGTAGTGCTATGAACGTACACTTATGGCGTTATATACGCACTATGAAAATGGTTAGTACTTGACGGATTTGAACTGATGATGTGACTGTTTTGTAATTATGTATTTGGTTAGTACTGTTGCATTACTGGTTTTGTTGCCACACTACTGGGATTTTTCTCACCCTTTTGGGGCTGCTATTTTTACAAAATGGCAGGAGGACGGAAGAGCATATGAAGACTTGATTATATGGATATTTGCTGTTATGTGCTGCTGTTTGGACTTTGTTGTTGCTGTTTATCTGATGGATAACTGTATTAAATTGAGAAGTTTAGATTATTGTTGGATTGTGATTTTATTGCTGTTTTAAGACTTATTATTAGCAATTATTTTGGAAACAAATCCTGGAAATGTTTAAAAGAAATGCTGACGTTTTAACTAAAGTGCTGATTTTCAAACAGCCTTGCGAGCACTTTGCGAGTTTGTTTCGAGGGGCAAACGACCTCTGATTTGTTATTATTTAATATGCACACGAAGCCCCACATGCCTAGTTTTTTATTACAAAAAAGTTACAAACGAATTTTGAAAACTTGATTTTATACGAATTTTTAAAGACAACAAGGCCTGTCAGGAAAATAATATTTTCAGCAACTGAAGAAATTTTGAAAGCGTACTCTGATTTGTGTGAGGAACTTGATTTCAAGTATAAGTTTTCATTAGCAACATTAAAATTATTTTTCAGTAATTAAAATATGTCGAAAGAACTCTAATTCCGCTTAGCAAACAAACTCTCTTGGATGCATACAAGGGAGGGTGGTACACATCACATGCCATAAAACATGATTCTTGATTGCATGTGTAATTCTGCATATGAAAAATATTGTTTTTCCCTCTCACATGCTACGACCTTCAAGGCCATTTTACTTTCAAGTGGTATCAAAGTCTGGTCGCTTTACCATCGGCGGGTGATGGTACTTTGTTTGTGAAATTAATTTTCTCACGGTCAAAAGGTCTTTTTGTTAAAGATTAATTCTTTGCATGTGGATTTTTTTTATGAACATGTTTAATATGATTATGGTGTTTGATGAGACATAAATTCGTTCCCATCTAAGCCCATTTCGATGGAAAAATACCATATGTTCCCTCATCTGATGAGCAACTTCAACATGAAAATCACTTGTTTTACACATTTGTGACAAAAACACAGTGGGGGAACAGATGGTAACGTATCCCTTTAAAATATATTAAAAGGGGAACGGACTGAGACACATTTAATGCACCTGCTCCATTCATTTAATGCTTCTGTACACATTGCAGGTAACGTAGAGTTAAAGACTTCTAAAAAGCAAGGCGGTGCACCAACTGAGCAGCTGGAAACGTGAAGAGCAGGGAATCAAGAGTTCTCATTGGCTGAAAACAGAAGCAAAACATGGGAAGACCTGCAAACTACGTCTAATCATCACCAAACCTTGTTCCATCCAGCAATTTGCGCAGCTTCCATACTCTGGTACGACCGACCCGTCCCCTCATTCAAGCAACTTGTTCCAAAGGATTTACAAGCTTGCCACTCTCCTTCCATCTATAAATAGGACCACCCTCATACAAAAACATCATCGGATTCTGGAGGGATTAAAGTCCAGAAGGAAGAAGATCACCTAGTAGTAGTAGTAGTTAGTAACTTAGTTTAATTTTTAGTTGTAACTGTAATTAAGTGACAACCCCTCTTCCCTTCTCTGTAAACAACCATCAAGACTCCTCACGATCAAATACCCATCTTTCTCCATTTTATGTTTCTTTTTGTAAACTGTCTTTTAAATTAATATAAGTGTTTTTCTCTTCATTCCAATCATTATCTCTTGACTGAATCTCGGGTCTGTGTGATCTCAATTGAGAATAATTATGTTTAAACTATCAGCCATGAGCTGAACTATCTGTGGAACGGGTAAACTGCGAAACTCTTAAAGAACTGTTTTCAAAACTCTTGACCGAAGCTTTTTGTATTTCTTTGGCTAAGTAAGCTATATTCATTGTGCGCCAATGCAAATTAGGTACATACTGGGAAAGGAACTTCCATAAGGAAGGGATTTCATACAGCTTAGCCATTGGGGGAAGGTAGATGTCATGGCAAAAATGCTACTGGTCACCTTAGGAATAAGGGGCCAACTCGTCCATTTTAAGGTTCTGAACTAAGTACCTGTTAGAGTCAAGGGAGCCGGAGGAATATGGAAACTTGTGAGCCATCTAGACCATGAGCTGAGGAATCAGAGTTGGCAGGCAAAGAAATTGGGACAAAGCCAAATGGTGCTAAGTCTTGAGCAGAGAAAACAACCCCTTTAAGAGTGAAGCAGTGAATCTGTTCCTTCTGTTAAACTGTTTTAACCACCACCCTGTTGTCTCTTGATTATAGTTATTTCTGTTTTGGTAGTTTTATTTTATTTTAGTTCTTATAAAAACTCCAATGATTGTTATCTCACCTTCTTCTAAACAGGAAGGATCACATACATAATGCAGCGAGCAACTGTTTGCCATCAGGTTGAACCTACTGTTCTTGAGGAACGTTGTCAAGACAGTAGGGAACGTTTGACCAGACAGTTCATTTACTAACTTTTCTTCTCATTTTCACTCTTTATAAGCAGTGATAAAACAATAATTAACACTCTATCCTCGTGGGAACGATAATTTGGGCACTAATACTCCCTTTATTACTTGATGCGTGCACTTGCGCACTTGGGTTGGAACTAAGGGACGAATCTGTGTTCTGCAAGAACAGAGGAGCGTCCCCTATCATAACTTATATTTTCCACCATCAGCAAACCACCCAACAAGTTTTTGGCGCCGTTGCCGGGGATAGAAACACTAATTGTTGTTCTTATCATTGTTTTCTAACACATATACTGTATATCTGACTTTACTTTTATTTTTATTTTTCTCTTTATCACTGAATCTGTTGTGCATATCTATATACCCTGTGTTATTGGTTTATGAGTGAAGAGTTTGAAACAGACTCTAACCACTCCATTGAAGTACCTGAGTTTCTCTGTGATCCTGAACCAGAACGTACACTCCATAGGAGAAGCAGGAACCTCAGAGAAAGATTTCCTGAAAACATGGTTGATAACAATAATAACAATGAAGAGGTTCCCCCTGAACAGAACTTCAGAACTTTGGCTGCTCCTTTCAGGAGCAGACCAGACATGGGAGTAATCCTCCCTCATGTAGCACCCAATTTTGAACTAAAATCTATCATGTTTCACATGATTAGGGAAGCAGGGGTCTTCAATGGACTCCCTGCAGAAGATCCTTACACACACCTCACCACATTCCAAGATATCTGTGAAAATTTTAAAGCTGAGGGTGTAACAGAAGAGAGCATGAGAATGAGGTTGTTCCCTCACTCCTTAGGCTTAAAAGCTAAAACATGGATGAAAACTCTCACCCCTGGATCAATCCACACATAGGAAGAACTCTCTAACAAGTTCATAGAGAGGTTTCTTCCAATGTCTTGACAAGCAGATGTTAGAGCAGAAATCTCTAACTTCAGAATGTTTTATGGAGAAAATCTCTATGAAGCATGGGAGAGATACAAGGACATCATAAGAAAATATCCAAACCATGGGGTAGAGAGTTGGGGAGTGTTACAATCTTTCTATAAAGGACTTGATCATACTTGTCAGTCTCACTTAGATTTTGCTGCAGGAGGATATTTTTTTACAGGAACACTTGAATCAAGATATGAAATCATAGAAGGGACTGCTGAAAGATGTCTCCAATGGCCAATAGACAGAGTGAGCCCAGTGAGGAAGCCAGGCATGCTAGAACTAGATAAACAAACTGCCATGGAAGCCCAGCTGGCATCACTCATGAATGAAGTGAAGAACCTGAAAGCCGACCAAGAAGCACCAAGGATGGAACTCTTACAACTCACAACAACTGAAACAGAACCATGCTCAGCCTGTGGTGACCTTCATGACTCAACAGACTACCCATCCACTTGCATTGGTGTGTTATGCAGAAAATTTTGGCAATAAGAACTTCACCAGAGACAATCAACAAGCAGGACGAAATACACATTCAAGCCCTGGAGGAACTATAATTAAGGATCAGAACCACAACACCCAATGGAGGCCACCCATTAACCAGAGACCATTCAACAACAATCAGCAGCAGTATCAGCAAGGTAGCAACAGTGGAACATTTGAACAAAGAAGAAACAACTACGTTCTGTTCCACAGAGATGACCAACGCATCAACACCCTGGAAAATTATGTCAAGGAATATGTCACCAGGAATGATGCAGTGGTCAGGAACATTGAGTCCCATCTGGGGCAGATTGCTGCCAACCTTCAAACCAGAACACCAGGATCACTACCAGGGGACACTGAGGTCCCTTTAACCATTTCTGAAACACCATGAGAGGTAAGTACCATGTCTAGCTAAAGACATTAAACTAAGCGCTGACTGGGAGGCAACCCAGTAGATACATTTGCTCTCTGACAAAGAGCAAAGTTTTGGGGTGGTTATCCATAACCACTCAGCTCCCAAAAGGAGGGAACGTCTGATGTTCCTCTCCAAAAAGTCCAAATAAAGTACGTTCCGTTCCAAGAATGTAGTTTTGGGGTGGTCCCTGACCAAACAATCCCAAAATAAAAATAAATAAATAAAATATATATATAGATATAATTATATGTTTTGTTATATGGTCATTTAGATTTATTAAATAATAGGTGACAGGTTAGTACGTCCCCTTTTCCTTATTTAGTACTCACTATTGCATATTTTCTTATTATTTATTTCAGTTAGTTATTTATTTATTAGTTAGGAAAAGACAAAGGGAATGTTCCCTGCGTGAGGAGATAAGAGTGACTGGGACACCTGTCCCTGCTGAGTCACTTAAAAAGATACGCAGTCATATCCAATTTGCATTCATTGCAATTCTTGGAAACGCGCGCAGAAAAAGCAACTGTCTCCTCAACCATTAAGACAACTGCACCCTTTCCTTTTCCCTCTCTCCCACGTCTTGACCTAAACCGTTCCATCTTCTCACACTCATCCCATCAGTAACTGGTCACCCACTGCTGACCACTCGTTATGTATCGTCCCCATTCCACTACCTCTTCAACCTCCTCTCTTTAACCTCCATGTCCCAGAAACCTTTCATCCCCCCCCCCCCACAGTCTATTTAAACTCGGTCTTTGATTTCTTCAAGTTCTACTACTTCCATTCAACTCATAACCCTTTTATCCCTCCTGCATTTGTGCCCTAACTCCCTTTCTGAACAAAATGACTAAGCTTTCATTTAAAGTGACCCTTGTAGCCAACCGCGGCGAAGAACCAGAGCTCACTGAACCCACCATCATTCTGTACCCAGAAAGGAACATTTCTCTACATCAGGACAAAGTGGTTCTGCCTTCATTTGTGAAGGAATCACTGGACAAACTTCGGTGGTTGCTTTTCGCCACTGATGACCGTGAGTTAAACTTGAACTGGGTGGGGGAATTCCTATACCAGACGAGGAGGCTGCCCGAAGAGGAAGCACCTGATGTGGTTACAGTGAGGGGAAAACAAGTATCATTTTCCCCCGCTGATGTCCAGGAAGTACTCCGCCTTCCATCCGTCAC
>NW_026899277.1:0-79014 GCF_033153095.1 Gastrolobium bilobum
ATTTCTCAGCATCTTTCAGTAGATCGCTGATGATTGCAACCAGGGAGTTGATGGTGGACCTCATCATTGTTCTGCCATGGCGAATGTGGACAATCTCATTATTAACATCTATCAGTCTCATCTCCAACTGATAAATTTTCTTCTCCAAGTATGTTCCAAAGGCCCTGAGGGCTTCCTTGGTTTCTTTCCTTTCTTCAGCATGCTTGAGGAAGAGCTTGTTCAGCAGGAGTTCAGCTCTGTGGTTATGCAGAGAGTTTGAGAGTATCAGGGAGTCAGATGCTCTTCTGATTTCTTTTTTGACAGCCTTGAGTGTGGATGCATAGGAGGCAGTGTTGGCTTCTTGGATGTTGGTCTTGATGATGCTGAGTTGTTGTTCTTTTTCTACCTTCTGCTGTTCCTGGAATTGGTTGAAGGATGAAGAGAGTTGGTTCAATCCGTCCTTTAGAGCTTTCAGCTCTTCATTGGTGCTTGTAATGTTAATATGGGGAACGAATTGCCTTGCTGGCAACAACTTTTCTATTTTCTTCCCCATCATCTCAAAAATCTCAGCAATCCTAATTTGTGATTTCTTTCTAGCTGGGAGAGGGATTGCTGTAGCAGGGGAGGAGGACGGCTGCTGGTTTTGCTGTTGGCTGCTGCCAGCAGTCAAAGGTGCTTCAAGTGCTTGCCTGGGCTCATCCTCTGGTGTTCTGGATGATGAGGGTATTGCTTCAATATGTTCCCCCATCAGTGGAGGAACTGCCATCCCTTCTTCCTCTACTAGAGCTCTAGCTAGAGCTTCATCCCCAGTGGTGTCAGGACGATTGATGGGGTACAGAAGAGGGCCTCCCAGACTAATTTTCCTGGGGACAGATGGCTTCGCCTTTTTTTAGGGGATTCCACAAGAATCCCCTTTCCTTTGTCATCTTTCTTTTGTGGTTGAGCTTCTTGTTCAACCACTGGTGTTTCTGCAGCAGGTGCTGCTTCTTTGTCTTTCTGTCCCTCTCCTTGTTGTTGCCTAGGAGAGGGTTGTGGGGTGATTTGTTGTAGTTGAGAGTGAGCAGGTGGTGGGGATGGAATGTCAGAAAATGTAGAGTCTGAGCTGCTTGGGGACGTCTCCTTTGCAGCTAGTTTTGGTGCTGACTTGCTTCCAATCTTCAGCCTTTTTGCCAAAGGCTCATTGTCTTCACTCTCCTGGTCATAGAGGGTGATAGGCTTTGCAGAGGATGCTCCCTCTGGCCTATTGCTATTGAGGACCCTCTTTATCCTCTGACTTGAACGTTCCCCTTTTCTAGGGGGAGGTTTGGCAGGAGATTTCTTCTTGCCCTGCTTGCCATCAGTAGCAATAAGGGCATCCTTCTTCACCTTGGAAGGAGGAGGGATGGTTCTTTTGGCCGGAACGTGGCCAGAGGAGGAGGATTTTGTAGTGGTGGTCTTGGTGGTCTCCTTTAGTGAGGCCACAGATGTTTCCTCCTCACTAACTCTGGTGGGGGAACGTCTGAGATTGGCAGGAATAGGTTGGGTGGTGTCAATGTAGGTGCTTTTAAGACCGTTCCAGGTCTTAGCATCAATGACAGATGCCACCTTCGTGGTGTCATCTAGGTGTTCCTCTACACCAGCTCTCTTGCAGATTTTGGTGATGAGGCAGGGGAGGAAGACCGTAGTCTTCCTTATGTTCCTCTGCAAGCTGTTGTAGATGAGGGTTACTGCATCAAAACAGATGTGCTTGATGATGCAGTAAATTTGAACTTGAAGTCCGCAGCTAGTAGAGGCTTCATGAGAGGTGGGGGTGATGTTGGAGTTGGCAAACAGTGCCCAGAACCTGGCTATGTCCTTCATGCTCCCCTTGCAGAGGGACCCTTTGTAGTAGTTGAGATTGTCCAGGGCTACTGTCTACTTCAGATCCTTCTGAAATTGGTACACCTCCCTACTATCCAAATACTCCTGGTATGGACAGTTGGTGACGGAGGAAAGGTGGAGTACTTCTTGGACATCAGCGGGGGAAATGATACTTGTTTTCCCCTCACTGTGACCACATCAGGTGCTTCCTCTTCGGGCAGCCTCCTCGTCTGGTATAGGAATTCCCCCACCCAGTTCAAGTTTAACTCACGCAGTGGCGAAAAGCTACCACTGAAGTTTGTCCAGTGATTCCTTCACAAATGAAGGCAGAACCACTTTGTCCTGATGCAGAGAAATGTTCCTTTCTGGGTACAGAATGATGGTGGGTTCAGTGAGATCTGGTTCTTCACCGTGGTTGGCTACAGGGGTCACTTTAAATGAAAGCTTAGTCATTTTGTTCAGAAAGGGAGTTAGGGCACAAACGCATGAGGGATAAAAGGGTTCTGAGTTGAATGGAAGTAGTAGAACTTGAAGAAATCAGAGACCGAGTTTAAATAGACTGTGGGGGAGAAAATGAAAGGTTTCTGGGACATGGAGGTTAAGGAGAAGAGGTTGAAGAGGTAGTGGAATGGGGACGTTACAGAACGAGTGGTCAGCAGTAGGTGACTAGTTACTGATGGGATGAGTGTGAGAAGATGGAACAATTTAGGTCAAGACGTGGGAGAGAGGGAAAAGGAAAGGGTGCAGTTGTCTTAATGGTTGAGGAGACGGTTGCTTTTTCTGCTCGCGTTTCCAAGAATTGTAATGAATGCAAATTGGATATGGCTGCGTATCTTTTTAAGTGACAAAGCAGGGACAGGTGTCCCAGTCACTCTTATCTCCTAATCCAGGGAACGTTCTCTTTGTCTTTTCCTAACTAATAAATAAATAACTAACTGAAATAAATAATAAGAAGATATGCAATAGTGAGTACTAAATAAGGAAAAGGGAACTTACTAACCTATCACTTATTATTTAATAAATCTAAATGAACATGTAACAAAATATTTAATTATATCTATATATATATGTATATTTTTATTTTTATTTTATATTGGGATTGTGTGGTCAGGGACCACCCCAAAACTACGTTCCTGGAACGGAACGTACTTTATTTGGATTTTTTGGAGAGGAACATCAGACGTTCCTCCTTTTTGGGAGCTTATGTGGTTATGGATAACCACCCCAAAACTTTGCTCTTTGTCAGAGAGCAAATGTATCTACTGGGTTGCCTCCCACTCAGCGCTTAGTTTAATGTCTTTAGCTAGACATGGTACTTACCTCTCAAGGAGTTTCAGAAATGGTTGAGGGGACCTCAGTGTCCCCTGGTAGTGATCCTGGTGTTCAGGTTTGAAGGTTGGCAGCAATCTGCCTCAGATGGGACTCAATGTTCCTGACCACTGCATCATTCCTGGTGACATATTCCTTGACATAATTTTCCAACGTGTTGATGCGTTGGTCATCTCTGTGGAACGGAACGTAGTTGTTTCTTCTTTGTTCAGACGTTCCACTGCTGCTACCTTCCTAATACTGCTGTTGATTATTGTTGAATGGTCTCTGGTTAATGGGTGGCCTCCATTGGGTGTTGTGGTTCTGATCCTTAATGATAGTTCCTCCAGGGCTTGAATGTGTATTTCGTCCTGCTTGTTGATTGTCTCTGGTGAAGTTCTTATTGCCAAAATTTTCTGCATAATACACCAACGCAGTGGATGGGCAGTCTGTTGAGTCATGAAGGTCACCACAGGCTGAGCATGGTTCTGTTTCAGTTGCTGTGAGTTGTAAGACTTCCATCCTTGGTGCTTCTTGGTCGGCTTTTAGGTTCTTCACTTCATTCATGAGTGATGCCAGCTAGGCTTCCATGGCAGTTTGTTTATCTAGTTCTAGCATGTCTGGCTTCCTCACTGGGCTCACTCTGTCTATTGGCCATTGGAGACATCTTTGAGCAGTCCCTTCTATGATTTCATATCTTGATTCAAGTGTTCCTGTAAAGAAATATCCTCCTACAGCATAATCTAAGTGAGACTGAGAAGTATGATCAAGTCCTTTATAGAAAGATTGTAACACTCCCCAACTTTCTACCCCATGGTTTGGACATTTTCTTATGATGTCCTTGTATCTCTCCCATGCTTCATAGAGATTTTCTCCATAAAACATTCTGAAGTTAGAGATTTCTGCTCTAACATCTGCTTGTCGAGACATTGGGAGAAACCTCTCTATGAACTTGTTAGAGAGTTCTTCCCATGTGTGGATTGATCCAGGGGTGAGAGTTTTCATCCATGTTTTAGCTTTTAAGCCTAAGGAGTGAGGGAACAACCTCATTCTCATGCTCTCTTCTGTTACACCCTCAGCTTTAAAATTGTCACAGATATCTTGGAATGTGGTGAGGTGTGTGTAAGGATCTTCTGCAGAGAGTCCATTGAAGACCCCTGCTTCCCTAATCATGTGAAACATGATAGGTTTTAGTTCAAAATTGGGTGCTACAGGAGGGAGGATTACTCCCCTGTCTGGTCTGTTCCTGAAAGAAGCAACCAAAGTTCTGAAGTTCTGTTCAGGGGGAACCTCTTCATTGTTATTATTGTGATCAGCCATGTTTTCAGGAAATCTTTCTCTGAGGTTCCTTCTTCTCCTATGGAGTGTGCGTTCTGGCTCAGGATCAAAAAGAAACTCAGGTACTTCAATGGAGTGGTTAGAGTCTGTTTCAAACTCTTCACTCATAAACCAATAACACAGGGTATATATATATGCACAACAGATTCAGTGATAAAGAGAAAAAAATATAAGAGTAAAGTCAGATATACAGTATATGTGTTAGAAAACAATGATAAGAACAACAGCTAGTGTTTCTATCCCCGGCAACGGCGCCAAAAACTTGTTGGGTGGTTTGCTGATGGTGGAAAATATAAGTTCTGATAGGGGACATTCCTTTGTTCTTGCAGAACACAGATTCGTCCCTTAGTTCCAACCCAGTGCGCAAGTGCACGCATCAAGTAATAAATGGAGTATTAATGCCCAAATTATCGTTCCCACGATGATAGAGTGCTAATTATTGTTTTATCACTGTTTATAAAGAGTGAAAATGAGAAGAAAAGTTAGTAAATGAACTGTCGGGTCAAACGTTCCCTACTGTCTTGACAACGTTCCTCAGGAACAACAGGTTTAATCTGATGGCAAACAGTTGCTCGCTGCGTTATGTATGTGATCCTTCCTGTTTAGAAGAAGGTGAGATAACAATCATTGGAGTTTTTATAAGTACTAAATAAAATAGAACTACTAAAACAGAAATAACTATAATCAAGAGACAACAGGGTGGTGGTTAAAACAGTTTAACAGAAGGAACGGATTCACTGCTTCACTCTTAAAGGGGTTGTTTTCTCTGCTCAAGACTTAGCACCTTTTGGCTTTGTCCCAGTTTCTTTTCCTGCCAACTCTGATTCCTCAGCTCATGGTCTAGATGGCTCACAAGTTTTCATATTCCTACGGCTCCCTTGACTCCAACAGGTACTTAGTTCAGAACCTTAAAATGGACGAGTTGGCCCCTTATTCCTAAGGTGACCAGTAGCGTTTTTGCCATGACATATACCTTCCCTCAATGGCTAAGCTGTCTGAAATCCCTTCCTTATGGAAGTTCCTTTCTCAGTATATACCCAATTTCCATTGGCGCATAATGAATATAGCTTACTTAGCCAAAGAAATACAAAAAGCTTCGGTCAAGAGTTTTGAAAACAGTTCTTTAAGAGTTTCACAGTTTACCCGTTCCACAGATAGTTCAGCTCATGGCTGATAGTTTAAACATAATTATTCTCAACTGAGATCACATAGACCCAAGATTCAGTCAAGAGATAACGATTGGAACGAAGAGAAAAATACTTATATTAATTTAAAAGACAGTTTACAAAAAGAAACAGAAAATGGAGAAAGATGGGTATTTGCTCGTGAGGAGTCTTGATGGTTGTCTACAGAGAAGGGAAAATGGGTTGTCACTTAACTACAGTTACAACTGAAAATTGAAGGAGAGACTAACTACTGCTCCTGTGTTGGTCCTTCCTGATCCTGCGCTTGAGATCGAGCTTTACACCGACGCCTCCGGGAAGGGGCTAGGTTGTGTGTTGATGCAGTTGGGCAAAGTGATTGTCTATGCTTCGAGGCAGTTGAAGCCTCATGAGGAGAACTACCCTACTCATGATTTGGAATTGGCTGCTATTGTGTTTGCTTTCAAGATTTGGAGGCATTATCTTTTTGTTTTGAGGTTTGTGGTGTTCAGTGACCACAAGAGTTTGAAGTATCTCTTCGACCAGAAAGAGTTGAACATGAGGCAGAGAAGATGGATAGAGTTCCTAAAGGATTACGACTTCGAGCTGAAGTACCATCCTGGCAAGGCCAATATGGTAGCTGATTCTTTGAGCCGGAAACCCGGGAGCTCATCCAGCTTGTTACTTGGTTTTCTTGATGTGGTTGAGAAGTTCCGAGACCTAGCAGTGATCGCTCCATGTAGGAGTGCACTTCTCGAGCTGGAAGCAACAGATGTTGTGAATGAGCTGTTAGAAAAGATCAAAGAGGCACAAGTTCAGAGAGAGTGTATGGATTATGTGAAGAACCAAGACGGTGTGTCTTGGAATGATGATGGACTTCTTTTGTTTCAGCAGAGGATCGTGGTTTCTCGAGGTCCGTTGACCGAAGAGGTTATGGCAGAGGGCCAAAAGGGTCAGTTTTCTATCCACCCTGGTGCGACTAAGATGTATCAAGACCTGAAAAAGAAATTCTGGTGGCTGGGCATGAAGAAAGATGTTGTTGTCTTTGTGTCCAAGTGTTTGGTTTGCCAGAAGGTGAAGATTGAACATCAGAGACCGTCTGGTGAACTTCAAACTATAGAAGTACCACAGTGGAAGTGGAAAGGTATTTCCATGGATTTCGTGGTGGGATTGCCTAAGACTCAGGCGGGTTGTGACTCTATTTGGGTCATTGTGGACAGACTGACGAAGTCTGCCCATTTTCTTCCTGTGAAGGTGAGCTTCACTACTGAGCAGTTGGCCAAGCTTTATGTTCGCGAGATTGTGAGGCTTCACGGGGTGCTCGAGAGTATCATCAGTGATAGGGACCCGAAGTTCACATCTCGGTTCTGGGAGGCGCTGTAGGAGGCTTTTGGTACGCAGTTGAGATTGAGTACCGCCTATCACCCTCAGACTGAGAGGACCATCCAGACCTTAGAGGACATGTTGCGAGCTTGCACGTTGGAGCAGGGCTCGACATGGGATATGTACCTTCCGTTGGTTGAATTTTCTTACAACAACAGCTTTCATGCTAGCCTGGGTATGACGCCCTACGAAGCACTGTATGGTAGGAGGTGTTGGACTCCTACTTGTTGGTCTGAGGTTGGGGACAAAGAGCTTTTTGGCTTGGACTTTGTCCAAGATACCACCCAGCAGATCCAGATGATCAGAGAAAAGTTGAAGCAAGCGCAGAATCGCCAGAAGAGCTACTACGATGTCAAGCATCGTCCACTGGAGTTCAGTGAGGGTGAGCACGTGTTTGTGAGACTTTCACCTGTCACCGGTGTTGGTCGGGCACTCGGAGTTAGGAAGCTGAGCCCGCAATATATTGGGCCATACCAGATCATTGGTAGAGTAGGACCAGTTGCCTACCGGCTTGCCTTGCCTCCGAACTTGGCCAACATCCACGACGTGTTTCACGTGTCTCAGCTTCGAAAGTACATAGCAGATCCTTCGCACGTGGTGCAACCTGATGATGTGGAGGTTCGGGAGAACCTGAAAACTCTCGTTGGACCACTCAAGATTCTCGATCGTGGCGAGAAGTGTAAGAACCTGCACCGTTAATTAAGGTATTTAATTAATTAATTATGCAAAAATAGGAAATGATTCCATAATTGACCCTAATAATTATTTATGAGGCTTAATAATCATAATAAGTGATTGAAAATGCTGAAAGTCGTTTTTCGGAAGAAAAGTGCAGATACCGGTTCTGCTAGTCGGTATAAATGCGTGCCGAAAAAGTATCCCGGAAAATTAAAGTAAGTGCATGATAATTACTAGAATAATATGTAGGACTTGTAAAACGAGTTTCAAGTCCGAATAATGAGAACTGGTGCTAGAAACCGGTACTGGCTTTGAAAAGCGCGTATCGGAAAGTTGCTCAGAAAAATATGTTAATTCTTAGAAAATTATGTAATTTCATAATCCAAAGTTTGGGATTAAAATGCTAAGCGTAGCAATTAAAGTTAATATTGTGTGCTTAAGTGAGTTTTGGCTATAAATACACTTACTAAGGGCACAATGCCCTAGTAAACTGCCTCTTCTTCGTGGGATTTGGTGGCTGGTCTGAGTGTGTCACTGTTTCATCCCTTTCTTCACCATTTCTTGAGCTTTGAGGCTTTCTCTTCCTTGAAAGCTTCTCTTAAACACTTGTGTGAGGGAGAGTCACCTTTGGGAAGGGGTTTGTGGTGTTGTTTCTGAGTAAGGAGGTCAGCTTGAGGGAGTGTTGGGGGCTGACTTTGGGTTGGTGGAGTGAGTGAACCTTGTACTTCATTTTTTTGAGGTCCAAGGAGCCACCTTTGGTGAGGAAAAGCCTTGCTTGTCTTCCATTTTCGCACACCCTGTGTGGTCAGCAGTTGAGGGGCTGTTGGTGAGCTCCAAGAGCATCTCCATTCTGAGTTTTGAGCCTTGGTATGTTGTATCAACCTTTAACTTGAGTTTTAAGGCTTAAAAATGGAAGCTTGATGCATGTTAAGGTTAAAAGATGATAACTTGTTGTTGGGTAAGGCTTAACACACCTAGAAATGCATGATTAGGTGTTTAAAATCGGTAAAATGGAACCTTTTTGGGATATCTTCACGAAAATGCAGAAACTGCATTCTGTCGTGAAATATCCGGATATCTGCCCGTGGAATATCCGGATATTGGATATCCGGATATGTGTATTCGGATATGGGGTTTTGGGATATCTGGATATTGTATATCCGGATATGTGAATCTGTATATCCGGATATGGACAGTGAGATATCCGGATATTGCATATCCGGATATGGTCCCGAGGAGTATCCGGATATTCTGGGATTTCGCAGAACAGTAGCTGTGTTGTGCATACAGTAAGCTATTGGGGGTTTGTAGACCCTGGATCGATGAAGTTGAACTTCTGTATTTAATGGATTAAGCCAGAATCATGGGATTAAGGGCTTGTGGCTTTGTTAGAAGCTTTAAGACTTGAAAACGTAATGAAAAGATGTTGTCTTTAATTGTATGCATGTGGTACATGTTTATTGATTTATATTTGGTCCATATCAGATTGTGATCTGCTGTGATTGGACTTTGAGCTTGTGGCATTGGATAGCTAGCTTAGAGGTAAACTTTCGTGTCCTCGGTTTAGCCATGTTGTGGTTCCACCATGTCCCATGGGGATATGGTATATGCATGCTGTGTTACATGCTTTTGATGTTTTGGAAATGCTGTTGAGCTATTGTATGTTAGTGCCTTGTTGATATGCATGGAGGTGTTCCACCTATACGGTAAGCCTGAGTATGTAGAACATACAAGACGGTGAGGCTGTGGGTGAGGTGCAAGCGGTGTCCCTTGTACTACATGTAGGGAATAGACGTATTCCTACATTTCTCTGGCCAGTAGATAGTGATTACACACATGCCATAGATATCTGTTGCACTACATAGTTTTGGAACTGATAATGATATAAATGCTTTTTGAACTTATATTGCACATGTAAGTGAGCTTGGGGTGGAAGATCCTTGAGGACCCCTTGTCTTACTGAGATTTCTAGTTTAGAGATCTCACCCCACGTTTGGGGAATGCTTATTTCAGGGTCAGGTAGTGTTGAGACCTCAGGCGGCAGGAGGCCGGAGCTGAGTTAGATTGCTGTTATATTGTGCTGCCATGATTGGATGCTGGATTTGCATGCTGCTTTTATGCTTATAGCTTCAGTTTATGTATTGGAGTTTTATGTTGAGACTTGTTGTTTACTATGTTTATTTGGTGAGCATGGGGATTTTCCATGACACATAGTATTATTATGTCTTGGTTATGTCTTGAGTCTTTTGGAGTTGTAATAATGTATCAGGATATTGTCCGGATTACTTGATGTAATGTCGTGGTTTAGATACACACTTTATCGATATATTGAGGTATTTCAGTAGATGTCTTATTGCAATTTACATACAGGCGATATTTTATGAAATTGATTAAGTAATCAAGTTGGTAATTGATAATGACGTCATAATTAAAAAGAAAAAGAATATTCCATATTTTTAATTAAGCACCGCTTAATACGATGTAATGTTAATATTCCGGGTATACACTGGGTGTTACAAGAAGCAGCTGAGGAGCAAGACCATTCTGATGGTCAAAGTGCAATGGACTGGAAGAACTCCTGAGGAGTGTACTTGGGAGCATGAGGACGAGCTTCTCCGGCAGTACCCCGAGTTTCGAGACAGGTATGTTTTCTGATTTCGGGGACAAAATCCTAAAAAGGTGGGGTGAATGTAAGAACCCGCACCGTTAATTAAGGAAATTAAGTAATTAATTATGTTAAATTAGGAAATGATTCCATAATTGACCCTAATAATTATTAAGAGGCTTTAATAATTATGATAAGTGATTCAGAATGCTGAAAGTCGCTTTTCGGAAGAAAAGTGCAGATACCGGTTCTGCTAGTCGGTATAAATGCGTATCGAAAAAGTATCTCGGAAAATTATAATAAGGGCATGATAATTACTAGAATAATATGTAGGACTTGTAAAACGAGTTTCAAGTCAAAATAATAAGAGCTGGTGCCAGAAACTGATACTGGCTATGAAAAGCGCGTACCAGAAAGGTGCTCCGAAAAATATAATAAAAATATGATAATTCTTTAAAATTGAGTAGGTTAAGAATCCAAAGTTTGGGATTAAAATGCTAAGCGTAGCATTTAAAGTTAATACAATGTGGTTAGTGTTAAGTGGACCTATATAAGCCTAAGGGCACAAAACCCTAGGCCATACTCAGCCTCTACGTGAGTCTTTTTGCTGATTTCTCTCCAACCTTCTCTTCTCTCTTGAAAGCCTTGGTCTTTGCTCATGTAAAGGGACCAAGAAGCCATCTTTGTTGAGAGTCTTCTTCTTGAGAGTTGTAAACACTAAGCTTGTGAGCATTGTGAAGGGGTGGTGGAGCATTTTGAGTTGATGCTTGCTGTTTGTGGGATGTTTTTGGGGTTGTTTGTTCTGAGTTTGGGTTGTGTGGCCTTGTTCTTGGCTTCTTGAGCTCCAAGAAGCCACCTTTTGGCATAAAGGGATAAGCTTGAAGTGTATTTTCGTAGCCTTGTGAAGTCAGAACTGTGGTAGCTTCAAGTGAGCTCCAAGAGCATCTCCCTTTGCTGTTTTTAGCTTGTGGTATGATCACCATCTTTGAACTTGAGTTTTTGTGCTTAAAAATGGAACCTTGATGCATGTAATGGTTAAAAGATGATAACCTAACGTTGGGTAATGTCAAACACACCTAGAAGTGCATGTTTAGGCTTCTGTAATCGGTAAAAATGGAACATTTGAAGGATATCTTCGCGAAATGCAGAAACTGCATTCTGTCGCGAAATATCCGGATATTTGCTCGTGAAATATCCGGATATTGATATGCGGATATGTGTATTCGGATATTGATATCCGGATATGGGAATCTGGATATCCGGATATTGATATCCGGATATTGCCAGATGGATATCCGGATATTGGATATCCGGATATGTCCCCGAAGAATATCCGGATATTCTGGGATTTCGAAGAACAGTAGCTGTGCTGTGAGGACAGTAGGCTATTGGGGGTTTGTGGACCCTAGAGTGATGAAGTTGAACTTCTATAATTAATGAACTAAGTCAGAATCATGTGATGAAGGGCTTGTGGCTTTGTTAGAAGCCTTAAGACGTAAAACGTAAAGGAAAGACGTTGTCTTTAAGTGTATGCTTGTAGAGTTTGATTAATGATGTATTATTGGTCCGTAACAGATTGTGATCTGCTGTGTGTTGGACTTGAGCTGTGAGGACTCTTGGCTTTGGATAGTAAGCTTGCAAGGTAAGCTTTCATGTCCTCGGTTTAGCCATGTTGTGGTTCCACCATGTCCCATGGAGGTATGGTTATATGCATGCTGTGTTACATGCTTTTGATGTTTTGGAAATGCTGTTGAGCTGTTATATGCTTGTGCCTTTATGATATGCATGTGGTGTTCCACCTATACGGTAAGCCTGAGTATGTGGTACATACAAGATGGTGAGGCTGTGGGTGAGGTGCAAGCGGTGTTCCTTGTACTACATGTAGGTATAGACGTATTCCTGCATTTCTCTGGCCAGTAGAATAATTTAAACACACATGTCATGAATATCTGTTGCACTGCATAGTTTTGGAACTTATATTGATATAAATGCTTTTTGAACTTATATTGCACATGTAAGTGAGCTTAGGGTGGAAGATCCTTGAGGACCCCTTGTCTTACTGAGATTTCTAGTTTAGAGATCTCACCCCACGTTTGGGGAATGCTTATTTCAGGATCAGGTAATGTGGGGGTTGAGGCCCCAGGCGCCAGGAGGCCGGAGCTGAGTTAGATATTGATGATATTATATGCTGACATGTTGGATGCTGGATATGCTTGCTGCTTTTATGCTTTTAGCTTCATTTTATGATTTTGGATTATCTTGTTGAGACTCTGTCGTTTATGTTGTTGATTTGGTGAGCATGGTGATTGTCCATGCCACGTAGACTTGTTACGTCTTGTTTTATTTGGAGTTGTGTTAATGTATTAGGATATTGTCCGGATTACGTGATGTAATGCCGTGACTTAGATACTCACTTTATATTTTATATTGAGGTATTTCAGTTAGTTGTCTTGCAATTTACATAGGCATTGTTTTTATGAAATTGATTAAGTAATCAACTTGGCTAAGTATAATGACGTCATAATTGGAAAAGAAAAAGATATTCTGTAATTTTTAATTAAGCGCAGCTTAATACGATAGTATGATAACATTACCGGGTATACACGGGGTGTTACATAGCCATTGCCATTGCCATCACCACCACTACTACCATCATCGCCGTCGCCGCCGCCGAACACATTTACGAATACTAATAAATACTAAAAAAAAAATAGGCTTTCACCACTACGTCGCTGCCGCTGTCGCCAGTATGTCATCACCATCACCATCGTTGCAGCCATTGCTGACATCACCACCATCACCACTACACCACTGCCATCGCCACCATCATGTCATTATCATCACCATCGTCGCATCCACGGCCATCACCACCACCACCACCACCACCGCTGCCGCCGCCGCAACTATGCCACCACTGGCGCCACTACCATTATCACGCAATTGCTACCGCCACCACCATGTCATCACAACCACTACTGCCATCATTATTACCACCATCGTTGTGGCCACTGCTGTCACCACCACCACCTCTACGTCACCGCCACCGCCACCATCACCATCATCACCCCCACCACCACCACCACTATCATCACTGTCATCACCACCACCATCGCCACAGCCACTACCGTCACAACCACCACCTCTACCCCCACCATGCCACCATTACCACCATCATTGTCGCCACCACCATTACCACCACCGCTACCATGTCATCACCACCACCACCACCACTACTACCACCACCATCGCCACCATTACCACCGCCGTCGCCGCTACCAGCACCACCACACCATATGAAAAGGAAAGTGATGATCCGAAAAAAATTTATGCTTAATAGGAATATTTTTTATTCTATTATTTGTTTTTTTATCAAACGCAATTCTCATTCTCGGAATAAAAATAAAATATGTTATCAAACACATTTTTTTTCTCAGAAACTGTTCCAAGGCACAAAAATAGAAAAGAATTGTTTCTCTTCAGAAATAATGTCAGGGAACAGAATGGTTGTCATGCACACCCTTTGTTGCCTGAGAAAGTTCACATGGGATTCAAATAAGATCATATTTGGTAGGAGTTTTCAAAAAATCTGCCTAGGGTTCTAATTTGCATAGGAATGTGACATTGTGTGTAAAATTTTATCCAGATTACTACTTGAGAATACCACCTTGAGAGTGATATTTTGATTTAGCTGGGAAACAAAAAATTGGGGAGCAAAAATTTAGACACAAATATCCCTGAAATAACGTGCCAAAATTTAATAGTTAAAGATTATTTTGGTAATTTCAACTCATTTTTCCAGCAATATTTTTATCTTCAACTAAACATAGACTCAGAAAATTTAAACTAATTTTTCCGATAATATTTTAGCCTATCAAATAATTTTTTTTTTAATTTTCCAAAAAAACTTACTTTCCAGTAATTGTGATTCTTCGGTAAATTTTTTTTTCTCGTTTACGTTTCAAGGAGAGGTGTTAAGCCCTTTAAAAAAATAAAATTGGGTCATGGTGGGTCAAGTGTTGGCACCTGTCGCATGCTAATTGGGTGGTGACTTGATTTTTTTTTTACCTGCTTTACCCCCAACAACTCTTCTAACACCCTCTTCCCCATTGAAACGCTTCCCAAATTGCGAGAAACTGCTCTGCCTCGGATCCGAAGCAGGAAGCTCCGCTCTCCGAACCTGCCTCTTGTTCGTTGAAAATTTCGATCACTTTATCTGTCTGAAAGAGCTCGAACACGCGCCATTCCCTCCCCCATTCCCCTTCCTCGCTACAAACCCTAAAAGCCTGGCTCCTCAACGCGCTTCGGGGATCAGCTTCGTGCTTTAATGGAGCGTTCTCAATGTCACTGTGAGTTCCGCTGCCTATCTTTGTGTCTCTGAAAACCCTATCTTCAGCTTTCTCTCTCTAGAAAACTTTAGTTTAGAAGATAGTAAATCTACGATTGTGTGCAATTGTGGAAGCTCGTGCAGTTGTTTTTGTGCGGTCTCGTCGAATTTAAATGTTGCTTGTGAGATGGAATTGTGCACGTGCTTCCGATCTTGTGTGTTTTCGCTGTGAATGTGTGATTTTATTTTATTTATTTATTTATTTATTTTGTTTGTGGGTTGAACTAGCTGCTGGGAGAGTTGGGGGAGAAGAATTGTGATTGAGTGTTTGTGTATTTTGCTTCCTCCCATTTCATCTCTGTTGACTTTGTGCGTATTTGATTAGATTTTAGTCTTGGCTCGTTTCTTCTTCTTCTTCTTCCTTGTTTCGTTGTCAGGGGAAGGAAACCCTGAATTGTTGGCATCCCTTATATCTATTGAAAGTAAGGCTTTGTTTGGATAAGGAATTCTGAGGAGGGAGGAGAATTTAAAATACATTGTGTTTGTGATAAAATACTGTTTTTTCAGGATAATTTATTTAGGAGTTTTGAAAATTCTTAAGGATATTCATAGGGTGTTTTCTTTTTTTCCACCCCTCAAAATGAAGAATTTAAAATAACACATTTAGAGGTGGAGTTTTTGAAATCCCTGCTCGTCTCTGTCTGTCTGTTTCTCTTTCTCTTCTCTTCAGACACCATTTTGCACTGCAATATTGGTGTGCCTTTTGCATCATAGAAAGTAGGGCTAACAGAAGTTCTAATATAAAATGGGTGCATCTTTAGTCACTTGGTCTAATTGGTTTGTTCTCTGTTTTCTAATTTACTGAAAATGGCTCAGTCAATACTTCAATAGTACTAAGTGACTGCAAGAATCTATCGAAAATTTTTATGATTTTTTCTATTGGTGTTGGGTCAGTAGTTTGCCTTAGCTTCAAAAAAATCAGGAGACATGGTCAAGTAAAGTTATACTGATTTCTGACCCCAGTGCAGCCTGTAACCATCGACATCTTGAGATAGAATGGATAAACTATGAAACTGTTCAATTCAGGCACGCATACATATGCATATGCAAATCTAATTGGTGCACCTGTTTGTTTACATAAGGGGGCGTTTGGTAGAGGAGATATTTTTTTTACTGGAAAAACAAGATGTGGGATTTTTTTTTTCCCGGGTAAGTTACGAAAAGATGTTTGGTAGGTCTAAATTTTTTCCAGGAATGTTGGGTTAATTATACTAATTCCCTGGGAAAATAAAAATACTATGTATCAGATGGTATTTTCGTTTGAGATTCTGTAGTTAAAACTAAAATGATGGGAAAAAAAGTTTCCGAGGAATATTTTCAGTTTCCTCATTACAAACGTTAGGAAAATTTTTTGCCCCACCCCACTTTCCCAGGATTTCTAAAACAATCTTTATACCAAACAGCCCCTAAGTGAAATATGTTGTAATGACACCAGAGGTTCTTGATGCCTTCAGGACAGTGCATAGCTAGCATTTGTTAGAAATATTAAAACGGGACAGAGCATAACATACTGGTTCTATTCTATGTTTGGTGCATTATAAAAATAGAACATGTCAGGACATGGGGGTTAAAAAGTAGTGCATTTTTGGTTCCATTAAAAGCAGTGTAACCAAGGAAGGCAGAACTGAACAGAGCGTTCCATTTTGTTCTATGTACCAAACCGTCTACCTTAGTGTGGCTCTGAGAGAGAATTCATATGCTGAAGTCTGAATATATAACTTATACTCATCTTTAATTTTCTTGTATCTAAAATCTGAGCTTGTAAATAATTTATGTAGGTAGATTATATCCAGGCAATTTTAGGCTAGTTATTAAAATAGGTTTTATACTCAAAATTCTATGCTTTTGGATGCCATATGAGTCTGGTAGGTATGAACAGGAATGGTGGATTCTTGTGGTGAATGTCTTTTTATATCTGTAGTTAAATTGTTTGTATACATTTAGTGCAAAATGGGGAAGTTTCAAGATTACAGATGATTTGAAGTTTTTGGGTACTCCTTTGGATCTTCACTGGTTATTCTATTTGAAGAATAACTGCCAGTTACAACAAATGTGATGAATTTATCAACTTTCTTAAGGATAGTAAGTTGCAGGAATAGTTAAATATTAGTGGGCTGTAAGTATGGTATAACAGAAATAGTAAGATTGAATGCATTCTAGAACAACAACCAATTTCAAATAGAGGTGAAGCTGCATATAGGGCATGCAAAATAGAAACTTTGTTGTGGGATTCTCTTCTTCTATGTCTGAATGACTATTGTTTTTCCTAGGCATAAACATGCAGGAAATTTCTTTAAGGTTTTGCATTTTGCTTATTATATGTGTTTCGTACTTTAGATTCATTGGCTTGGCTGACTTGGAGTTTGTCTCGGCCTGTTAAAACTTTCTCCATTTTGATCCCTCATGTGCAATTGTGCACCACTCCTTAAATTAGCAAAATTTTTTTGAAGTAGGAAGCTAAATATATTTTTTATTTTATCTTATTTTCTTAATTTATTATTATGATTTATTTTTATTTCTCTTCTTTTTCCTCAATCTTTTCTTGCCTTTTATTTGGGTACATCGACCACCGAACCTAATTAATTTGGGATGAATGTGTTGTTGATGTTGATGTGAACTTATTAGTGGATGAGCTGCCTCAAATGTGATGCATTTGTAACTTTCCTGAGGATAATGGTATTAGGCTTAGGAAAAAAGCTTAAAGGCTGTTTTTTACTAGGCTATTTCACTTGGTAACATCATATGTCATGAACCAAAACATTCGTAAAAGTTTAAGTTGTTAGGGAAAGGCACATGAATGATTTTATTATATCTTGAACATGCCCCTAGATGCAAAAACCCTTTTTGGGATTTGAAGTGTGGATAATACAAAGACCCAATTTACCTTGTGACCTTATGTTGAAATTTAATTTTTTATTAGAAGAATAGGGGCGGTAAAGATTGAACTCTAGATCACTTGGTCATATAAATTACGATATCTTGTCAAGAACCAACTCTCCCAAAAGCTTAAATTATTGGGTGGTTTTGTGTGTGTGTGTGTGTGTGTGTGTTTGGGGAGGGGGGGGGGGGGGGACATAAATGGTTTATTATATCTCTAACAATATGATAATCATTTGATGTTCCTTTTTAGAAAG
Organism: Gastrolobium bilobum; assembly: GCF_033153095.1. Lineage (NCBI taxonomy): Eukaryota > Viridiplantae > Streptophyta > Magnoliopsida > Fabales > Fabaceae > Gastrolobium > Gastrolobium bilobum. The sequence goes on from NW_026899277.1 coordinate 17,791, forward strand.
CTAATTTTTCATCTTATATTGCTGGCTACTGAGACATGTGTGGATTTCACTGTTGTGCAAAATCCTCAGTAATCTTTATTATGCATGTAGGAGATTGTGGCCCAATATTGTAACCCTTTTCTTTTGTTGTTTCAGAACAAAACAACATTATAAATGACATGATGCATTTTATTTATGGTGCCCAAGTATATGATGTTTGTGACACATGTCTGTTATTATTGTTATCCTGCCATATCTTTTCACTGCTATTTCTATTAGTTAATATACTCCAAATGGATTTTTACTTGCAGGGATTTTTTACTAATTTCCAGGGTTGAATGATAGTTGCTCAGAGGTGTGTTTTTGGACCTCATCATATTTGGAGAAACTTTTTTTTTCAGTCTTCCTGCTACATAGGTTGTTTAAAATTTAAACTTTCTGCCTTGGTCAATTAGGCCTTATAAATAGTTGTTTGCTGAAAATTTGTGGGCTAGATTATCTATGCCTGGAAACGAAGCAGGAGACAGGGTCCATAATTTTTTTGGTCAAGAAAACTTGTCCCAGGGACAGTATCATTCACAGGCGGTTGATGGGAACTGGCCAGGACTAAGCAACAATTTGTGGGCTAGTAACCAGAGGTCGGCTGGTGTGCCTTTTATTTCCAATGTGAAGAATTTTAATCTACAGCAATCAGGTAAAAGTTCTATAAACTTTTTTTTTTTAAGTTTTTAATACTTTATCAATGATAATTTATTTACTTGTAATTATCCTGTTCCATACATTTATTTTGGATTTATATAACTAACATGTGATGTTGAAGTTTAACTTTGTTATATGGTTTGAGATTGTCTCCATTAATTTCTAATAATACTGCCTTTGCTGGCACAAAGATTCTGAGCAGGGACACACAAGCTCTCCACATTTGCGACATGGTTTCAACATGTCGCAATCAAATTTTAGGCCTGAGTCTACCAGAAATCAGCTGTCAAACCAACGAACAGCTGTGAATGGCTATATGCAGGGACAGCAGGTTTTCCAGACAAGGCAGAATGAAGCTAACATTTTGGGAGTGGATACGGAATCTGATTGGCAAAGCCTATCAAGAGGAATACCTGTGCTTGAGTCACAAGGGAGCGGTCTTGAACTCTATAAGAAAAACTTGGTCAGAAATGATGTTGCTGAATCCCCTGTCAATTTTGATTTTTTTGGAGGTCAACAGCAAATAAGTGGTCGCCATGGTGAAATGCTTCAGCCATTGCCTAGACAGCAGTCAGGGATGAATGAAATGCATCTATTACAGCAGCAAGCAATGCTTAACCAGATGCAAGAGCTTCAGAGGCAGCAACAATTTCATCAACTAGAAGCAAAGCAACAGAGTTCTATAACTCCTGCTTCCTCCATTTCAAAACAGACAGTTACAACCCATTCTGGGTCTCTTATCAATGGCATTCCCGTCAACGAGGCATCTAACCTTGCATGGCAGCCTGAAGTTGTACCAGCTAATGCAAACTGGCTCCAACGTGGTGCATCTCCAGTTATGCATGGGTCCTCTAATGGACTTATGTTATCTCCTGACCAAGGACAGGCACTGCGCCTGATGGGTTTGGTTCCTAATCATGGAGATCAGTCTCTTTATGGGGTTCCAATTTCTGGCTCAAGAGGTACTCCTAACCTGTATGGGAATGTTCAAGCAGATAAGCCTGCAGTGTCTCAGTTTTCTATCCCACACCAGTATTCTCATGTTCATGGGGACAAATCTGCACTGGCAAACATATCAGCCAGTGGAAATTCATTTCCTGCTCATCAATATGATGCATTTTCAGACCAAACTAACACAAATGATGGGACTTTGGTTTCAAGACAGGATATTCAAGGAAAAAGTGTGTTTAGTTCTACTGCTCATGGTGTAAATAGTGGACTGAATATGGAGAACTTGCAGCAAGTGAATTCTGAGCAAAGAATTGTACCAATGCAAGATTTTCATGGGAGGCAAGAATTAGATGGATCTTCAGAGATGTCGCAGGACAAGATGCTAGTGCAGGCTCCTCCTTCACAGAATGTGGCTACCCTAGATCCAACTGAAGAGAAGATTTTGTTTGGTTCAGATGACAGCCTTTGGGATGGATTTAGCAGGAATACAGGTGGTTTCAATATGCTGGATGGTACAACAGATAGTTTTAGTGGATTTCCATCTATTCAGAGTGGGAGTTGGAGTGCGCTAATGCAATCTGCTGTAGCAGAAACTTCTAATAGTGACATGGGCATACAGGAGGAATGGAGTGGTCTAAGTGTCTGGAATAAGGGTTGTTCGTCTGGAAATGACCGGCCTTCAACTACTGATAGTAGCAAACAGCAATCAGTTTGGACTGACAATAACTTGCAATCAGCTTCCAATATAAATTCAAGACCTTTTCTGCGGCCTGATGATGTGAATAGGCCCAATACCACTGAAAACTGTTCTGGTGTTTCTAGATTTCATCAGTCAGGTCCTGATTGTTCACATGAACAGCATGACAGGTTACAGACTGATTCTCAGAGACCAATTTCACAGTTTTTAGAAAGAGGCAAATGGTTAGATTGCAGTCCTCAGCAAAAGCAACTTTTGGAAGGGGGTCATATATATGGAAATGCTGCTAACTCTTCAGGTTCAGAAAAAAATGAAAAGGTTATATCAGGTTCTTGGACCCATCAACAGACCATATCGTCACGTAATAGTAGTGGTGGTCCATTCAATAAATCTAATGGTTGGGATGTTATGAAATCGACCCCATTTGATAGCAGTTCTACTTTCAAAACCCATGAAAATGAAAACTCATTGCAGGCCCATCACGGGAAAGCTATGCATGAGGAAATGGGTCATGTTCCTGCTATGTGGGAGCCAGAATCGGACACTAATTCATCTGGTGAGTTGGAACATGTAAAGTCTGCAGGTAATATGCAGGTTTGTGGGGAGGATTCTGGTATGAATGGTATTGCTGCATTACCAAATTCAGGCACTGCATGGATCAGCCGGCAGAGTAGCAAGCAGCTCCCTAGTGTTGATGTATGGAGAGATGCAGAGTCGGAAGGGAGCTATAGAAGAAATGAAGTTTTGGGAAATTCTAAGCATCATATGGAGAAGAACCCTTTAGTTTTGGAATCTTCAAAGAATGGAAAGGTAGAAGGTGAGGCACATGATATGGAGAATTCTAACAAAAAAGAAAAATCAGCAGATGGTCTTGGCTCTAATCCTTCCCATCCTAGAGCTGGTGGTATGAGAGAAAATACCGGTTTTGATGGCAATGATTTGTGTAGCCCAAAGTTATCTGGTCAGGGAAATCGAAGACCTCCTGTAACTCGTAAATTTCAGTATCACCCAATGGGGGATTTGGGTGTTGAATTGGAATCTTATGGAAACAAGCACGTCATAAATTCACAGCCTATGGCCCATCAACCCTTTGGAGGACATAAAGAGCAAGACCAAAGCTATCTTGGTCAGTCAAAGTATGGCCATTCTGATGGGAATTATAGTGAAACGGAGAAGGTAATTTGTAGGTTACCCAGTTTTATACTTTTATGCAAGTGTCACTGTTAATACTTAGAATTTTCTCTACATCTTGGAGATTCAACAGTTGTTTATATCCTTTAAAATGTGACTGAAGCATGCACCTGATTTTCAGGGTGGCTCAAAAAGCTTGGGCAATAATGCTTTGAAAACCATACTCCCTGGTCATATGCCAAAGACATTGACCTCATTGGATAGAAGTATTGGTAATTTTGCCTTACAGAAGACTGCTTCACCCAGGTAGTTGAATTTTGAGAATTTCCTCTTGCTTTAGTTTTAAACTTCGGAATTTAGGATAATCATATGGTATTTCCTTCTTAATCATTGTTGAAGTATCTGCTGTTTGTAATGATAAGTAACTATGGCTTGCATGCTTTTTATTATTTCATGTGCTAAAGTTTTGGTCTAATTGGCGCTGATACCTGTTTTACATGTTCTCTTTCTTTCCTTCTCCTGCTATAAAGTCTTGCCTGACTAAAGTGATGACCCTTGCTCAACTGTTTGCTTCAATTTGTTAAAATTATTGTAGTCAAAATATTCTTGAGCTTCTTCATAAAGTGGATCAGTCAAAGGGGTATGGCATTGCAACAAACACAAGCCCTTCTAACTGCCGTTTATCTTCCAGGGTGTCTGAAAATGAATCTTCTGATGGATCTGTTGTACATCCTCAGCGGAATCGAAGTTCTTTGTCTCAGGGCTTTGGTTTACAATTGGCTCCTCCTACTCAATGGCTTCCTATGGTACCTTCTCGTGGATCATCAGAGACAGGTCTTACTATGCCACATGTGTCTGAGACAGGGGATAAGGGCCATACATGGTTGGCTACCAATCAGTCTTTTCCTTCTCAGGAATCATCTCATAGGGAGCTCAGGAATAATATTTCTAGTACCACAGGAAATTTTTTTGATAAGGCCTCTCAGTACAGTATGCTGGGAAACACTCCACGTGCTTTTACACCTGGGTTACCTTTCTCCAGGATCCTTACTCAAAATCAAAATATTGCTAATCTTGGTGGTCAAGTAACAAATACTCAATCTGCTAATGCAACTTTTGTTGATTGCACTGCTTCCATGAATCAGATAAATGAATATTGTGAAAGAGCTCAAACTAGTCAGTCTGAATTGGCATCTGCGCAGGATGTGTCCCAGCTGAGTGGTATAGACCAAATTCGAGTGGGAGATCCTGCCATCCAAATTTTGGCAGTAGAGGCTGGCACTCAACCTTCTGTCACATTTAGTGCATCACTGCATGGTGCCCCTTCAAAAGTTTTACACAATGTATGGACCAGTGTTTCTAGCAAGGAACATCCTAATACTTCAAACATTCCGCTGCAGCCCCAACAAATAAGTGATTGTAAAATGACAACTGGTGTACAGAAGCCAGGTGATGAGGGTTCAGAAAAAGATGGTAATGACCTTTCTGGAATTGGCCCTTTTTCTGTTTACTCCAATAGTTCTGTGGGAAATTTACTTCAAGAAAGGTCTGGGCAGCAGAAATTGCCTGAGAGTGCTGTTGAAAAGGCTGCAGGTGCATCACATGTAAAGGAACCTGTTGCGAAATGTACATCTGATGCACCTCAACCTAGCCCAATTGCTACCTCTAGAGATATTGAAGCTTTTGGCCGGTCTTTAAGACCAAACAATGTTTTGAATCAGAATTTCTCCTTGCTGGATCAAGTTCAATCCATGAGAAATGTGGTTATTGATCCTGGTAATCAGGATGTCAAAAGATTGAAAGTTTCAGATAATGTCGTGGACAAACAGCAGGTAGATTCCAACCGTGGGCTACAGTTGTCATATGGATATGATAATGTGGTCAAGGATGTGTCTGGTAATAATTGTCCCACGCCATCATCAGATCCTAATATGATACATTTTTCAACAAAGACAGGTGATGGACAGGACACAAACACGTCTTCTCAGGAGGTGGTTGGATATTGTCAGAAAAATGCTCTCAATGTCTCTGATAGTAGTAAAGCAACTTCTGAAGGAAGTGATCATTCTCTGGTAAATCCACAGATGGCACCGTCATGGTTTGAGCAATATGGAACCTTTAAAAATGGTAAGATATTGCCAATGTATGATGCAAGGAAGATGACTGCTTCTAAGATTATGGACCATCCTTCTATGGTACAGAACCAATCAAATAGTTTGCATTTTCATAATTCAATAGAGCAAGTTAGTAGTCTCAGTGATGATCAACTTGGCAACGCTAGGCAAAGTCCAATGCCTGCTTCAGTTGCAAGTGAGCATGTACATTCTCAGTTATCGACTCCTGCAGTTGAACCTGATTTGCTTATTATGAGACCAAAGAAGCGTAAAAGTGCCACATCTGAACTTCTGCCATGGCATAAAGAACTGACACAGGGTTCTGAAAGGCTCCGAAATATCAGGTGGTTGACAAAACTGATTTAATGCACTTTTTTTCCTTCTTTCTATTGTTGTAGGAAAAGATCCTGTCTTTCACCAGTTGATATTATGTTGTTTCAATTGTTTTGAAAGAAAAATACCTTATGTTTCTGCTGTATCAATGTGACTCTATTTTAATCTTGTTTTAAGTTTATCAATTTATTAAATATTTTTTCTCCCAAGATAACTTAAAATTCTTATTATTTTGCAGTGTGGCAGAATTAGACTGGGCCCGAACTGCAAATAGATTGATTGAAAAGGTTTGTTTATAACTAATCAATCTACACTCATTTATCTATAAATTCTATAATTGACCACTTCACTTCACTCTATCTATAATTATAGGTTGAAGAAGATGCAGAGGCAGTTGAAGATTTGCCAGCAATGGTGAAGTCAAAAAGAAGACTTGTCTTGACTACACAACTTATGCAGCAACTACTTAGCCCTCCTCCAGCAGCGGTTTTTGTAGCAGATGTGAAGTTGCATCATGAGAGTGTGATATACTCTGTTGCCAGATTAGCATTAGGAGATGCATGCAGTTCAATCTCATGGTCTGGATGTGATGCACTTTTGCCTCCTGGCACGAAAAACCCGTAAGAATTGTTTTTTTTTTTTTTTTGAATGGCTCATATAATGGTTTTGATATATATATATATATATATATATGTATATATATATATATTCCTGCTTTATGAAATAATTGACATTTTTTATTGATATGTTTTGTAGACTGCATGAGAAGCGTAAATCTTCTGATAAAATTGATCATTACATTTTGAAAGTTATGGATCTTGTTGGGAGAGCAAGGAAACTGGAAGATGATATATTAAGGTACTAACACAGTATACTTGAAAAAGGGTATTCTGATATATTTGAGAATTGTAAATAATGTGTACAAGGGGTTCTCTATTTATAGAGAATATTTGACCTACTTTTAACCTAAAGGCCTTGGCCCAATACAGCAAAGGGCTTGGCCCAATACAACAATAAACGACTAAATAAAAACTAAATCAATATTATTTACAACACTCCCCCTCAAGCTGAGGAATAGATATTTATTATTCCCAGCTTGCTAGTAAGTTCTTGAAATCTGTCTGAAGGAAGCCCCTTTGTTAATAGATCAGCTAATTGACGCCCAGTGGGAATGTATGGAGTGGTAATCAACCCGCTATCAAGTTTCTCTTTGATGAAATGGCGGTCGACCTCAATATGTTTAGTCCGATCATGTTGAACTGGATTATGAGCTATACAAATAGCGGACTTATTATCACATAACAGCTTCATAGGTCCCTCACATTTTATTTTGAGATCATCAAGTACAATTTTCAGCCACAGTAACTCACAAATGCCTTGAGCCATAGCTCGAAATTCAGCTTCTGCACTTGATCTGGCAACCACATCTTGTTTCTTACTTCTCCATGTCACTAAGTTACCGCAAAGAAACATGCAATAACCAGTGGTAGAACGACAGTCAGTCATGGATCCAGCATAATCAGCATCTGTGTAGACTTCTAAAGATAGATTGCCATCACGTCGGAATAACAATCCTTTACCAGGAGTACCTTTAAGATACTGAAGAATTCTCTCTACTGCCTGCATGTGTTTTTCCTTTGGATCGTGCATAAACTGACTGACAACATTAACAACATAAGCTAGGTCTGGTCTAGTATGGGCCAGATATATCAATTTCCCAACTAGCCGTTGATATTGTCCTTTATCAACTGGAGGACTCTCTTCTTCATAGCCCATCTTGTGATTCTGCTCAATAGGAGTATTAGAGGGTTTGCACCCGAGCTTTCCTGCTTCTTTGAGAAGATCAAGAACATATTTCCTTTGGCTGATAAAAATTCCTTTGCTTGAATGAGCTACTTCTATCCCTAGGAAATATCTCAGTTTCCCAAGGTTTTTGACTTCGAACTCAGAGGCAAGCCGTGTCTGCAGAATCTGTCTTTCCACAAAATCATCACTTGTGATAATAATATCATCAACATATACAAGGAGCACAGTAAGCTTCCCGTTTTGGGAGTGCTTGAAGAAAAGAGTGTGATCTCCTTGACTCTGTCTATATCCTAAGGTCATCATAACCTTAGTAAACCTCCCAAACCAAGCACGAGGTGACTGCTTCAATCCATACAAGGCCTTTTTTAATCGACAAACTTTATTTTCCCCCTTCACAGAATCAAAACCAGGCGGGATTTCCATGTAGACTTCTTCTTCTAACTCACCATTGAGGAAAGCATTTTTCACATCAAATTGATTTATATCCCAATTGTAATGGGCAGCAAGGGACAACAAGATTCTCACTGTATTCATCTTTGCAACTGGAGCAAAGGTTCCTTCATAATCAATGCCATAGGTTTGAGTGTAACCTTTGGCGACTACTCGAGCCTTGTATCTCTCAAGAGTGCCATTAGAATTATATTTTAGGGCATAAACCCATCTGCACCTTACTGCTTTCTTTCCGTTGGGTCTATCAATAACTTCCCATGTTTTATTTTTCTCCAACGCATTCATCTCCTCTTGCATGGCTTGAGCCCAATTCCCATCTTTCAAAGCTTCATGTACTGATTTTGGGATTGAAGTAGAATCTAGTGCTGAAACAAAGCTTTTGTGCTGCACAGAAAGATTAGCAGAGGAAACAAAATGGGAGATAGGGTATTGAGTACAAGAGGGACAGGAAGAACAAGATTTCTTGGAACAAGATCTTTTTCCTTTTCTTAAAGCAATGGGTAAATCATCAGAAGCAGTAGTAATGGGTAAGTCATCAGAAGTATCATGATCAGAAATATGAGATTCAGGACTTACCAGTGGTTCAGACGATTGAGGTTGCTGTTGAGGCAATGTGGGCTGTTTCCTTCTTTGATATACCAATTCAGGTGTTACAATCTTCCGTATCTCTTGTGTACTTGATGTATTAGTCATAGGAGGATCAGTCACAGGAGGATCAGACATAAACACATTAGGAACAGGAACAAGAGGAAGTGACACTGACACAGGTGAAGGAGTAGACACTGAAGTTTCAAAGAAGGAAGGTGATGAGTCTTCTGGTGAATCATTCTCCCCCTGAAGATGAGGACCTTGGAAAAAGGACTCAGATTCCTGAAATGTAACATCCATAGAAACAAAAAATTTCCGACTTCCAGGGTGATAACACTTGTAGCCCTTCTTATCAGGAGCATATCCAAGGAAGACACATTTAAGAGCCCTAGGATCCAACTTACTGCGATGCTGTTTATGAATATGAACAAAGACAACACACCCAAACACTCGAGGAGGAAGACTTTGCAAAGTTGGAATAGAAGGAAAAAAAGAAGTCATGGAGTGAATAGGACTTACATGATCGAGAACCCGAGTGGGTAGACGATTGATCAAGAATGCTGCAGTAAGAATGGCATCTCCCCAATAGCTTTTGGGTACATGTGTTTGAAACAATAGGGCACGAGCAACTTCAAGAAGGTGACGATTTTTCCTTTCAGCAACCCCATTTTTGTTGAGGGGTGTCTACACATGTAAGTTCATGAATCATACCTTGATTTTGTATAAATTGTGAAAAAGAGTGATTGACATATTCAGTACCATTATCTGTCCTTAGTCTTTTGATTTTTTTACAAAATTGAGTCTCAATCATTTTATAAAATTGAAAGAACAGTTTTGGTACCTCAGACTTTTCATGCATTAAGTAAACCCAAGTTACACGAGTGCAATCATCAATAAAAGAAACAAACCATTTATTTCCAGAAGAATGAGGGACCTTAGAAGGACCCCAAACATCAGAATGAATAAGATCAAAAGGTTCAACACTTTTAGTAATACTAGAAGGGAAAGACACACGATGATGCTTAGCAAACTCACAAACATCACAATGATAAGACTCAACAGACTTAGACAAAAACAAAGACGGAAATAAAGACTTGAGTACACTAAATGGAGGATGTCCCAAGCGCTTATGATGAAGCCAAATCAGAGAATCAGCAGTTGACTGGCCATGTGACAGTAAGATGTGATCCTTAACATGAGTTGCAGGAGATTGTGACACCAGATAATACAGCCCACCTTGCTCTTTAGCACCCCCAATCGTCTTCCCTGTGGCGAGATCCTGAAAAACACAGTTAGTAGGAAAGAAGGTTACAGTGCAATTTAAATCTTTTGTGATTTTATGAATAGAAAGAAGATTAGTAGAAAGTTTAGGGACATGAAGAGCATCTTTGAGATGTAAGGAAGGCTGTAATTTTATGTTACCAGAACCCGCAACTGATGTATGGGAGCCATCAGCTACGGCTATCGTATGAGTGCCAATGGTAGGGTTATAAGAAACAAAGGGGTCAGCACAACAAGCCATATGATCAGTAGCACCAGAATCAACAACCCAAGAATGTTTAAAATCAATACATGAAGTAAGAAAAGAAGAAATTTTGGAGCTCATACCAGTCATAGCCAAATCACTAGTACCAGATGGCTCACTCAGAGAATCAAGTATGGTTCGAAGTCGTTCCAACTCATCTGGACGAAATGCAGGTTGGGTCTCATTAGGTGTAGGAGCTATATCAGAAGAAGTAAAATGCGCTTGACCACGCATCCTTGCCATCTTTTCTAAGACAGTTTGTTTTCCATGGAGGCGATAGCATAGATCCTTGATATGACCTGTTCTTTTACAATAAGAACACCAGCGATCATCTTTCTTAGGTCTAGAAGATGCTCCATCAGAATATTTTGGAAAGGAACTCCTGTAAGTAGAACCATCCTTTTTTGTTGAAATCATAGCAGACCCATCAGTGGGTTTAGAAGCAGCACCATCTTTTGATGATAACATGACAGATTTATCAGGGTTCATCATAACACCCCGACGATTCTCCTCTCCCCGAACAGTATTGAAAACAGCAGAAAGGGATGGAAAAGTTTCTTTGCCAAGTATCTGAACCCGAATAGGATCATACTCGGAATTCAAACCAGCAAGAAAATCAAAAATACGCTCATTTTCCACCTCCTTGGCTAAAGCAGTAGCATCTGCAGTACATTTCATCTTCAAACTCTGAAATTGATCAAGTTCAGTCCATAACTCCTTCAAGGTGCCATAGTACTCAGTCACGGATAAAGAATCTTGTTTTGTAGTGAATATTTTATTGCGCAATTCATAGCGCGCAACCATATCCTGTTTCAAGGAATAAGTGGAGCGGACAGTTTCCCAAATCTCCATAGCAGAAGACAAGAACATACAATTACGACCCACTTCAGGAGTCATCGAATTCCACAACCAAGTCATGATAAGAGAATCCTCGTTATCCCAAACAGCAAAATCGGGATCCGTGGCAGCAGGAGCAGGGCCATCAAGATGAGCAATCTTATTGCGACTCTTGATGGTAGTACGAATGAACTGAGACCATGACAAATAATTTGATCCGTCAAATCGATAACTTTGATGTAGACTTGGAAGATCATTGTGACCAAGAGGGGTCACCACAGATGAGGTAGAATTTTTTTCAGATAAGTTTAGAGTTGAATCACCGTCGGAAGCGGCCATACTGCAAAACAACCCAAGGAATAGTACCAAGAAGCCAAAAAATCACGAAAAATTACCAAACGAGGTCCGATCAAAGAGGTGAGCACAGATCCAGAACGAGCTTGGAGAGTCGATCAAGACTGCACCGGTCCGCAGCCAATAGCAACCGTCACGCGCTGTCACGCGCCGGTGAAGCTGGCGGCGCGTGGGATTCACGCGCAGGGAAAGAAGCGGCGCGTGGAGGCGCGTCTGACGTCTGATCTGGCTGGGCTTTTCAGGCAAAGGTCGTCCAAGGGTTGCGAACCTATCTGGGGCTGATCGGAGTTGAATGGCCGCCAGAAAGAAGATCAATCGCGATGAACAATGTTCTTAGTTAGTGAAAAACGCTTTCTGTTTGGAGGTGACGTTGAACGGTTCAGTTTGGGGTCTTGTTATTGAGGAAGATGAGAGAAAAAAACAAAGAGAAGCAGTGATCTCTCGGTCCAAGAGGTCCCCGGAAAATTTTTCCGGTGGCGGCTGATGGCAGCGAGAGATGGAAAAACAAAAAAAGGTTTCGTAGGCGCGGAAGCAGAGCCCTCAAGATCGAGAGCTCTGATACCAACTTGAAAAAGGGTATTCTGATATATTTGAGAATTGTAAATAATGTGTACAAGGGGTTCTCTATTTATAGAGAATATTTGACCTACTTTTAACCTAAAGGGCTTGGCCCAATACAGCAAAGGGCTTGGCCCAATACAACAATAAACGACTAAATAAAAAATAAATCAATATTATTTACAACAAGTATTCAATTTTATGCTTTCTATCCATTATTTTATTTTCTTCATGGGTTTCTCAAATAGTGTCTCTGGTCTATACAAGTAACAAATTTAGTAAACAGGCTCATCTATCTGTATGAATACAAATGAACAAGTGCTTTGGCATTGAAATCTTTTAAGGTTATAGATTTGTCTTGTTATTTCTGTTCATTTTTTGTGTGGTATTTGGCTAATTGTTGTTGAATTAGGCCTTTTGTCTTGGTTGGGTACTTTCTTTTTGCTTCTTTAAATGGGTCTCCCATACTAATGAGATAGAGATACAGGCTGTGGTGGTGTAAGTGGCTTCCTTTGCAAATTTAGGTTGGATTTTGTGTTTATTTGTTTAGATAGAATAAAAAAATGTCTTTATGTTGGAAAAATTATTTCTGCTTTTGATGTTGCTATTATAGCTCTTTTCAAGTGCTGAACTGAGATGGGTGATTATAAAGAGGTCGGAAAGTGGTTTCTTGATAGCAGAATTTGTATAACCCTCTACATTAGCTATGATAGATGCACCAAAGGCATCAAATTGGATATATGTGAGATGAATTAGCACTTAAATGAAGATCAATGATTGAAAATGTGAACTCCTTGATACTGAGTTTTTGAAAGGTAGAAGGGTATTTATCATACATAAAAAAGAATTATGAAATAGAAAATAAGTACACAAGGGCAAGGACAGGGGATCCTGAAGAAAATTAAAATAAGATAAATGAAAACTAGGAAGTAAAAAGCTAGCATGCAGTATGGAAGACTAGTACCCTTGCAAATTGGATATGGCAACCTCTTTGAAACAAACATGGGCTGGGAACCAAAGAGTAGCTGATAACATAACCTATCCCTATGCTAATTTAGGGGCTAGGAGATTCCCTATAATATATGGGTTCTGTTTCATCCAAATGCACGGATTGCCCTGAACCAATCCTACCTGACATTGCAAATCCCAAGTTTGTCTATGTAGAGCAGATCGAATTATATTAGTAATTAGTGTCTATAATGGATTTAGAGCTGACTGTAATGCCATTCCTAAGGTCCCTTTTCAACAGTTGAAAACAAAAGATTATGAACAATCACGAAGGTGAACAAGTGATGGGATAGATCCCCTTGCCTAAGTCCCTTTTGTTAATGCAATTAAGGCTTAGGTTCTCCATTAACAATCACAGAATAGTATCAATTGCGTACATCCAGAAATTTAATGTCTCCATCTAGTGCCATTCCTGTAAGTACCTTATCACAGAAACTCCAACTTCATCATAAGCTCTCTCAAAATAACTTGGAAACTAAACTGCTTTTCCTTATTGTAACATCCTACACAGCTTTTAAATTCCGTGTTTCTGCATTGAAATTACTCTCAACAACCACAAAAACAGCATCATCACCTTTATTCCAAATTTGTTGTGATCGACATTCGATGAATCCATATAAAAGTAAGAAAAATTTATAGAAAAAATTAATAATATATACATCAAGTAAATAAATAAATAATATAGAATATGATAGGGTCCAAATTCACAAGGCCCAATATGGTAAGGTGTACGTTTGGGACCCAAAGAGGGGTAAGAGGCCCATGGAGGATGTTATTGATTCTGGTCACATGAAGGCTGCTCACAGCTTGGTTGCTGATGTTGCTGATGTGAGTCACAGCCCAATTGAGTATGCTGAGTCAGCAGGGCTGTTAGAGAAGTTTGTTACACATGCTGTGCCCGAGGATATAGGGGTGAGGGAACGAGGGAACGTTACCTGAATGGTCATAAAGTTTGCTGATGCAAAAATGGGAGATCACAGGACGTCTCGAAGGATCCTGATCCATTTACATTTCTGTTAATTTTCCTTCTGCATAATTCTGAGCTATAGCAGCACTATAGCATGTAATCAGAATTGTTTCATTGTTAATCCATGTTTGTTTACTGCAATGAGAGATATATAGAGGATTTATTCCAGAAACCTTGTTGTTTACTGTTTGATTCTTTTGGTTTACTATTTGATTCCTATTAGAATATTTGAAAAGTTAAAAACGTAGAGTACATTGAAGGCACTCTGATTCTTTAAAATGCTATCAGGCTTACATCCTCTTTCAACCTAAGGAAAAGGAACTCTGGTGAGTTAATACAGGCTACTGACAAGGCTAATAGGTCGTGATCCTTTTCCTTACTGGATCTGTACTCTGCCATCGAAGTAATGAAAGTCATTATTCATGCTAACCCCAATTTTGCTGCTGTAAAACTTTGCACACACCTTTGAAATGTCTTGTCTTATGAAATGCCTATGCCGGAAGAAAACTACTGTGTCAGGCATGGGAGCTTTTTCCTTATTAACTACTAATTACACTTCAGATCTGGTCCTCTTTGAATGGTCTTTCCAACCAGCAAAACTTGGCCTGAGAGATAGAAACTATAAAGAACCTTGAGATATACCACCCCAAAAGCTAGCTTAAAGGGTGGAAGTGTCCAAGGCCTTATAAAGGTCACATTAGTTGCCCACACAATCAATGTGGGACTATATATCTCAACACGCCCCCTCACACAAGAGCCCATTGGGTGGCTCTGATACCATATAAAGAACTTTGGGATACACCACCCCAAAAGCTAGCTCAAAGGGTGGGAGTGTCCAAGGCCTTATAAAGGTCACATTAGTTGCCCACACAATCAATGTGGAACTATATATTTCAACAGAAACCAATCGTATCCCTCGCTAAAAGGCCTACAGAAGTTTTCCTTGATATGTAAAGAACTGTTATTTTTCTACTGTTGTTCCATTATCCATTTATCTCTTAAAAGCTCACCTCCTTGGGTGCCATCTCCTTGATAAGGTCTTTTCCTCCCAGTGGCTACTCTGAAATAACTTAGAGTTAGCATCTCCTTAACACGTAAACTCTAGACTTCTGCCTCTAACTAATTTACCGGTTGAGAAAATCCTGCTCGAAGTCATTTGTAATTTTGATCTTCTCTGCTTTATGCCTTGGAAAAGTCCCTACCAGTTTCTAACTTGTCTAGGAATCAGTCTCTTTTAAGATTTCCGATTTTCTTATCCTTATGTTCCCCAAACAAACTCTGATTTATTATTAGTTGTTAGGTTGCAGAGTTTTGCTAATCTCATTCACATTGAGAATTTTGGTGTTTTGGAATTATGGCTTTGGGTTTGGGCAACTATTTTTTCTTGTTAGAATATCTAAAGAATATCTCATACTATCATGATTATATCTTAGAATAGTTTAAAGTATCTTAGATGATCTCTTAGAAATAGTTTTTACTTTTCTTTATATTTCATGATTTTTTTTCTTATTTAATTAGGATTAGGAGTTTAGTATTAGGGTCAGTGCTTTGTCTTTTGTAACATATCGTTTCACATTATATCACGCCATCATACACGAGTATTATTTAGAATCTCTGTTCTCTCGTTTTTTTTTCTCTTTCCTACCTAAATTCCTATTATTTCAGCATCCGGTTCATCTTGTCTTGCCGTAAACTGGCTTTATTTTCTCTCGTCTTTCCATATATTGTCCTGTCTCTAGTTCCAAATGCAGTCTGGCCTCCATTTCCAATCCCCAAATGCAGTCACCCTGTCTCCGATCCCCAAGGAGTGCACTGGTCTTTAGTAAGCATGTGCAGTTTGGCGTTTGGCCCCATATACAATGCCCAGACGTAATCTCGTCCTGTCCGGCCATTAGAATATATTTTTAGTCTATCATCTTCTGGTATGTTTAATTGTAACAAGCTAAAGCTAGGAGGAGTGTTAGAATCTATAGATGGTATTTCATAATATCATGATTATATCTTAAAAAGTATCTTTAATGATTTCTTAGGAATAGTTTCCATATTTTTTATATTTTGTTGGAATTATAGGGGTTTAGGTAGGAAATGAAGAAAAAAGAGAATTTTTTTTTGCATAATATGAAATTGGTATTGATTTGATGTGTTATGATTTGATACAAACGACAAAACACTTTCATATTTATACTTAAGTTAGACTATATAGTCTATATCCTAATTGAATAAGGAAATAAATCACAAAATATTAAGAAATAAAGAAACTATTTTTATGAGTTCATTTAAGATACTCTAAATTATTCTAAAATACAAATAAGATATTATGAGATATTTTTCATAGAGAAAGGATATTCTTATAACCCATTTTTGTTTACAACCTCTTACAACCACATCTTAACCGTTCATTTCCGCCAATCAACGGTTATCATTTGTTGTGAATTAATAATTAATTAATGAGTTTGATTGTCGGAAATGATAACCATTGATTGACGAAAATTAACGGTTAAGATGTGGTTGTAAGAGGTTGTAAACAAAAATAGGTTGTAAAAATAACATTTCTCTTTTTCATATATTCTAAACATATTTCATGATTTGTTTCCTTATTTAATTAGGTTTAGGAGTCTTGTATTACTATAAATCAGGGGTAGTACTTTGGCTTTTTTAGCATATCATATCGCATTATATTACATTATTATACACAAAAGTATATTATTTAAAATCTCTATTCTCTTCTTTCTTTCTTTCATACCTAAATCCCTATAATTTAAACACTCGTTAACATCTTCAACCATTGTGATTTTTCTTTTGCATCTCTCGTGAAAGTATGCCTAAAATTTGTAGTCGGTTGAACCACTTAAATTTCATATATATATTTCTCTTCGAATCTAATGTGCACCTTGTTACAACAATCAATTTGCTCAAAAATATTGAAATAGTATTTCGATATGCCCTTTTTTCTGTTTGCCTTTTCAAAATTAAATTTGACACGGTAATGATATTATTTGCAATATTGCATCGCTGTTATACAGGGCATGTAGAAAACTTTGCTTTCTTCATCCTTCCCCTCCACTTTGGTTGCCTGCTAATGCTACTATTATTATATTCTATTTTATTCCAATGCTTTTATTTTTCTTTACATGATAGGTATAATTTTGTTTACTCTAGTACTGTACTCTTAATGTATTTTATGTCATTTTGCATCTTGGTGATGCAGATTGGATAGCAGAGCCTCAATTTTGGACTTAAGAGTGGAATGTCAGGATTTGGAAAGATTTTCTGTCATCAATCGATTTGCCAAGTTCCATGGACGGGGGCAAAATGATGGAGTAGAGACCTCATCATCCTCTGATGCAAGTGCTAATGCTCAGAAATCGTTCCCCTTGAAATATGTTAATGCAATTCCATTGCCTAGGAATCTCCCACACAGGGTACAATGTCTTTCACTTTGATAATTAATTAATTCATTTTTCCATCTTTCTTGGTCAGTTGTCTCCATAACCTTCGGTTACCTTTTCTTTCAACTTAAATTATTGCACTTCATCACCATAGAATCATACAACTGGCAATGTAGGAAAATGGTACTAGATTGCCTCCTCAACCTATGGAGGCCGTTAGATCCTTGCAATCTATATATGTATGTATGTGTAGATCTTTGCAATCTAGTTATCTTTTACTTTTTATTTTTCAGGTTTCAAGCCTTTTGTATATAGTAAAATTATATATGCAGTCTATTAAGTTTTAACCATACCATTTGGCTTGGTTTCGTCTGATTAATTAGCATAGGTTCCTTCACTCATTTTGTTTATCTCAATATCAAATCATTTTCTGTATGTTTGCCTGTGTAGCCTTCCCATCACAAAACCCCTTTGGCAGAGGATGTTATGAAACAACCATCAGTAAGTGTAGGGCTTCTAAAATTGTGGACTTGGTTTACTTTTGGCCATAGTCTATCATACATCAATTTGTAGTATATTATAAAACTTTCATTCAATTCTAATTCTTGTTCCTTCAAATTGTCTTGGGTAAAAATTGGTAATAAATGTATAAGAATATTGGTTGATGCCATACAGAAAATTGTCTCGTGGATGTTAATTTAATTATGGGTTTTATTAATTTCATGTTAAAAGAAATAAGTTATCTATCTCATAGAGACAAATTTGTTGGCTCCACCACCTGAAAAATAAAAAGAAAAGAAAAAGGTGGCACAGTTATGAACTATGTTGCACCGACACGGGATACAACACGACATTTCGACACATTAATTTAAAAAAATGTTAAATTTTGACATGTTAGGACACATTTTGATATTATATAATATTTTTAATTTATGTAGTGTATATTATATTTAGTATTCAATTATTTAACAAAAAAAAAAGCTAAACTTATAATATCTATCAATTTTGCAAAGAAACATAATATATCTCAAATGTTTATATTAAACTCAATAAAATCGTAATCCTAATCTAACGAATCTAATAATTGAAATTCAAAATGCAACGTAACATAACCTTTGAATCTTTTTGGTGTCTTTGCAACGAGTATTGAAGTGTCGGAGTGTCGGACACGACATATCAGGATTTTTGAAGTATCGGTGCTTCATAGGTTATCGAAAGGTATGTAGGAGAAAAAATTTATGTCATGTAATATGAGAATAGTTTTTTCCTTTAATTATTCGGCATCGATTTTTAATTGAAGGAAACCTTGACACGACAGATAATGTTGTCACGTGACCTGGAAGTCATAAATGTTCGATTTTTGTAATCAGTCGCGTGAAAATATCATTTATTATAGACCTTTACCTCCAACGAATGATGGGATCTTTATAGCATCAGGGTGACTTTTTTTAATATCAATTAAAATTAGGGAAAGATGTATGTCATTTTAAAGGATGTAAAGTTAGGTTATTTTAAAAGAGAGAGAAAATAGATAAAGGAGGAGAGAGAGAGAGTTGACAAAAATAAATAAAGGTGTGAGTTTTACCTCTTTGTGAGAGTGAAAAGAGGTAAGTTGTGTCATTTAAAAAAATAAAAATTTTCTCTTAAAACTATTACTTTTAAGCGGTGACGAGTTTTTATTGTTTTGATAATATTTGATATTGTGAATGATTTACATCTTAGGGAGTTATTAGTAGACGATTCTATTGAGTATCATGTTGGTTTCTTTGCCATCAACTCGTTGATATTTTTAGCCCATGTATAATGACTTAAAAGAATTTGGCATACTGATTTTATTAAGTTTTTAATTTTATATATGAAATACGATTTTGAAAGTTATATTGCTTGTGAGTTCCTGGAATTCAAACATAAACCTAGATTCAGATTGGGAATTTGCCCAATTGAGGAACGATATGCGGTGTCTGTTTGTGGTTTGCCCCAAATTTCCTTGAAATTTAGCTCTTAGCTTCAGTTGCCGTTGAAACTTATACAATTCAATGTAATTTTATTTTTTAGGCTTATGTCGAAACTTGTAGTGGAATGTTGTATGTGATGCACTAAAAAGGAATTATTTTTAAACTAGGGAATAATATTTACAGTTCAGTTTTTCCGTTGCTGTTATATTATGAATGGATGTTAGATTTTCTGTTATTTATTGGATTTATTATTATTATTATTATTATTTTGGGTTTATAGGGATTTTTATATGAAAATTGTTAAATGATACGAATGTTTTTGTCTATGATTCTTGGAAGGAAAACAAGTGAAAGAATTTTATCGTGTCTTTTCAATTATTTTTTGTACTTTGAATTTTCCTTTTTTCTCTTTTAAATGATGATTAATTAGTAGGCATTCGTCATATTTTTCTGAACATAAACTTTTATGCCAAATAATATTTTGGATTCTGTATTATTTTAGATAATTTAAATTATAACCATATACATGTATTTTAAAATCCAATATATAAAAAATTTCACATAAGATTATCATGAATATAAAATGGGAAAACATTTTCTCCTACTAATGACCCTTCAATTTTCGTGCAATGTTTTCTTTTATTTTTTTAATAGATATGGACCCCACATAAGATGCATCTATAACATGAAAACATTTTCTTCTACCGCATGAGAAAATCGAAACCCATACATAGTTTTATTTATAATGATGCCACTAGAATGTCGTGAGAAATGGTGATTTTGACCGGCGTAAAATGTTGGATGTGTTAGGTAATAATACATTATGTACTAACGTATCAACTTGCGTGCTTCAATAATAGTATCTGTTTACTCGATTATTTTTTAGCTCCACATGTGGGAACCCAATGTGTATATAATTTAAGGAAACTTTATTTGTATCCCCTATGATTTTATGATTTATCACTTGATTTTTTATGGTTATAAACTTGTCACTTAGATTTATTGTGCTTAAATAATTTACTATTTAACTCATGTGATTTTTTTTTTTTGGGTAAGCAAACTTATGTGATTTCAAATCTTTACTTACACTCGTTGTGATTATAAAAATAGAGAAATGTTATACTTACAACTTATTTTCGTTTACAACCTCTTATAATTATATCTTAACCGTTGATTTTCGTCAATCAACGGTTAAGATTTTTGTAAATCAAATTTATTAATAAATTATTAATTCACAATAAATGATAATCGTTGATTGACAGAAATCAATGATTAAGATATGGTTGTAAGAGGTTGTAAACGAAAATAGGTTGTAAATATAACATTTCCCATAAAAATATAAGGAAAAACATTTGTCCTTTTAAAGGATATAACTTTGTGTCATTTTAGATATTAACCGTTGGTTTTCGTCAATCAACGGTTAGGATTTATTGGATTTTATTACGAATTATTAATTAATTAATAAGTTTGATTCAATAAATCCTAACCGTTGATTGACGAAAATCAATAGTTAAGATCTAAAATGACACAAGATTATATTCTTTAAAAGGACAAGCGTTTTTTTCTAAAAATATATTACTTAGACCCAATGTGGTCTTATAAATATAAAAATATTTGTTCACCAAAAAAGTAAATAAAAATATTTACTTTTTCTAAATTTTATTTTATATAATTATGGGGATAGGATCCTTTCACACGTCAAACTTTGAAATTTGATACCAAATTCTAACCACTGATTTTCGGCAATCAACGGTTATGATTTTCGCCAATTAAATTTATTAATTAATTATTAATTTTCAATAAATGATAACCGTTGATTGACGAAAATCAACACTTAGGATTTGATGTCATAATTCAAAGTTTGACAACGGTATCAAATGATCCTGCCCCATAATTATGATGTTATATAATAAAATTAATAAATAAATATTAAATGAAAAAATATTTCAAATTAATTATTTTGACATTAATTTATAATTTTTTTAATTTTTAAAATAAAAAAACATTAATTAAGATAAATTAAATATGTATTATCAAAATAAATATTTACTTTCTTTAGATAATTTTATAACAATATCAAGTAAAAATAGATAAAATAAAATGGGAAAAACTTCATTTTCACCTATCGTGGTTTTATGATTTATCATTTGACCCCCTTGTGATTTTAAACTTGGCATTAAGGCCCATTGTTTTTAAATAACTTATTATTTAACTTTCTGTTGTTTCAAATTTTCACTTACACTCATTGTGGTTATAAAAATATATCAGTTAGACACCTTGTGGTCTTATATATTCATAATTTTTTTCTCAACTTTTATCTTATATTATTATCATATTAAAATTAAAATTATATACCAACATCAACAACACATTTACCGAAAAATATAAAATATTTATTTAAATTTAAATTAGTAATAATATTAATTATATCCTTATAATTTTATACATATAAAATGTTTTATTTTCCCTCTTTTTCAAATGCATTTAAGGCAAATAAATAAAAATAAATTTTAAAAAAATTCACTTATTTTTGTCATGAAAATAAATTCTAATCAAATATTATATTATTTTATCTATTTTTTACCCATACCGTTCTAAAATCATCTAAAGAAATTAAATATGTTATTTTGATAATACATATTTATTTTATCTTAAATAATATATATTTTAAGATAAAAAATTAAGATAATTAATAAATTAATTTCAAAAGAAATAACTTGAAATATTTTTCAATTTCATATTAAATATTAATTTTATTATAATTTTATTTCATAATATCATTATTATATAAAATTAAATTTAGAAAAAGTAAATATTTTTATATTTATAAAATTACAAAGGGTCTAAGTGATATATTTTTGTAACCTCAATGAGTATAATTGAAAATTTGAAATCACATGGAGTTAAATGATAAATTATTTAAACACAAAAAGTTTATAACCACGGGGGGGGGGGGGGGGGTTCAAGTGTTAAATCATAAAATCACAATGGGTGTAAATAAAGTTTTTCCAATAAAATAATATTGATTTGAATTTATTTTCATGACAAAAAGAAGTTCTTTTTTAATTATTTATTTATTTATTTTCCTTAAATGCATGAGGATATATAATAAAAAATAGGGAAAATAAATTTTTTTATATGTATAAAATTATAAGGACATAATGATATTGTTATTAATTAAAAATAATTTAAATTTAAATAAATAATTTATATTTTTCGGTACATAATTTTAATTTATAATATGATAATAATATAAGATAAATGTTGAGAAAAAAATATTATGTATATATAAGACCACAAGGTGTCTAAGTGATATATTTTTATAACTAGAACGAGTATAAGTAAAAATTTGAAACCACTCGAAGTTAAATAATAAATTATTTAAGCATAATGAGCCTAAATTATAAGTTTAAAATCATAAGAGTTCAAATAATAAATCATAAAACCACGATGAGTAAAAATAAAAATTTTCCCAGTAATTTATTTTGTTCCCTTCAAACTCTTGTTGTGTCCCCATGTGCTCCTTATAATTTAGAGTTTAAGGTAAAACTCAGTCTACACCTGCACATATTTCTACTCTGCATCTTGATGTCTCTTGATGAATGCCATAATTGCTAGACATTTGTACCTTATCAAAATCAGTTTTACAAATTGGTTGATCATGTGATCTTCCTCTACACAAATGGCCTGGAACTGTCTTGAGTCGGTGCAGCCTGTAGTTGGAGCAGCTTTAACCCATGGGTCTTCAGTGGAACAAGGTGAGGGGGTGTACCTACAAGACACTCTGACGCTCAAGTCAGATTTGGTGCAAGCAGGTTTTTATTATGTAGAAGAAGATGTGTACCTTGTGTTAACACATTTGTTTTTATAGTATGGAGATGTCCATCTTGGTTGCAAGTTTATGAGGCAGTAAATCTTCCCTATTGATTACTATAAGTGGCTGAAATAATCTTGTTACGGAAGTGTCTTGGAGATAAAGTAAGCTTGTGAAGTTTGTAGAAGGAATAGCTTGTTGTCATGTAGCCTTTAATGTTGAGAAGCTTACTGAGATGAGTATTAAACTATAGCAGCCTTTGTTGACTGCAATATTTTCTTAAGGATGAAGGCTTTCAAAATGGGCCTTGTGTTATTATAATATAAATCCATATCAGAAGCCCTCCCAGCTCGTTGCTTATGCTGAGAGCATGAGTAGTGAGATGTATAAGTTCGCGGGATGACTTATCCGTTTATCAACATGGAAAATTCATTTCATTGTTCCTTTATTTGGCACTATGGTTTGTACTTTGTATGGGTGCTTGAGAGCTTCGTAGTTGTATCCTGCATTTTTATACAGTTCATAATTCATATATTTTGCGTACCTTTCTATTTCACATGCTTTCTGTTTTGATGTCGCTTGTTATAAGTTTTGATGTCGCTTTTGGGCGAGATATCAGGATAATCGTATTGTGATGTCACTTTTGCTTTCGCATTTCCTTTGCGCAATGGAAGTTTTAAGCAATTAAGGTTTTACTTTCTTGTCTTTACGTATTGGAAGTTTTAACCAGCTAAGATCTTACCTTCGTTTCATTCTTTGCGCAATGGAAGTTTTAACCAGTTAAGTTTACCTTCCTTGTCTTCTTTTGCGCACTGAAAGTGTTAACAAGTTAAGGTTTTACCTTCCTCTTCTTTCTATTTGTTGCGAGTTGAAAGTTTTAACATGTTAAGGTTTTACCCTCTTTTTCTTCATACTTGAGTTTTTAACCCTTAGGCTTTATCCTCAAGTTAAGACTTGAGCTTTTAACCTTTGTCGGGCTTTACCCTCAAGCATATTCACTTTACCCTCAAGTGTCTCCAAACCTAAGCTTAAGAGCTTTAGGAACTTTTAGCAGGTTGTAGACGAGGTTCATATCTCTCTATTTCTGTGAAACCTGCAATTTCCACGGATCTCAAAGAATAATCTCATATCATTAAAATGATAAGTTCAATAAGTTCAAATTAGTTCAAAAAATTTCGAGTTTATCTGCATTCCACACGAGACCTTTATCTTCGCCTTTTATCATTCTTGTATCCCCGCAATCGTGGATGGATTTCCAAGCAGAGACATAAGATTGTCAACATAAGTCATATATATGTGGCCATCCTGCAAGTTATGGAGTCTCACACTAACCTCTGTTAGTATACAATCTTGTTGCTTTCACAATGTAGAATTCACATGAGAACCTTTCAGTCATTATTAGTGTACTGAATTAGTGTAATGGAAAACCAAGTTTACTAAAATATTTGTAACCTGCCACTGATGAGGTTTTGAGTCATCTCTGAATTTGGATACTCTTCTTAAGCTGCATGGTGTAATCTCGTCTTTCCATATCCTAGTTTAGGTAGATCTTGTATTGATTATAAAAACTTTAGTCTTTACGAATATGCATATGTGCCTTAGTTTAAAGATTTGTTATCCTCGTGATATAGATCTCACTGCATCTAGCACTCTATAGTTATACTACCTAACACTCTCATAGTTATTCTTATGGGTGTTATTTTAAAATAACTTTGTGTAAAATCTAAAGTCTGTCAAATCATAGCAACCACATAGAGGGTTTGTGTTCAATCATGGTATTTGTACTATGGGGTACCTAATCCTTTAATGGTGACATGCCAAAGATGCCTATAATAAATATTCGGGTCACACAAGAAAACATCTCAGTGTTCAAAGTCATCTTGGGTTCAAAATAATTTTTCAAAAGATCACATGCATTCAGGGTCAACATGCAGTTCTCGTTCCAGCAGTTTCATGATCATATTCATATGAGAATCAATCTGAATGGGATAAGCATCGTACTTGGAATTGCGCATCTCAGAAATATCAAAGCATTGCGCATTTTGGGATAAGCATTGCACATATTCATTTTCAAAAGAAGTGTTATATTGTAGAAATGACTGTAGGAATGATCAGTTATATATTGACTTATACCTTATTTTACCTGGTCATATATATATTGCATACTGTAGAAATAACTGTAGAAATGATCAGGTATATATTGCGAACTGGAAGTCATATAAATGGTTATTCTAAGTAACCTTTCAATAACTACCAATTAAAATATACTGTACAAATAACCAATGGCGCAACATACATATTATATACCTGGTCAATTAAAATATACTGTAGAAACAACCAATGGCGCAACAAATATATTGCATATTGCGCAATATATTGATATGACTTTATGTGCAATATTTGCGCAATAATCAAATATTGCCACCTATATGCGCAATATAACATTACGTCTTTGCGCAATATATTTATATGACTTTATGCAACCATGTAGCAACATATATTATCATTGTCAATATATTGAGCAGTACGGCTATTGCGTGCATGTAAGGAGTGTCTTGTGCAAACAACATGGTAATAATTGTAGGAATTAATGTAAAGAAAATAATGTTTTCCTAGTGTTCTGCAGTTATCTTGCTTGCTTTGTACATGGTGGTGGGAGTAGAAGTTTATTTATTCCCATAGACGGCGCAAATGATCAGAACCAGTTTTACAATTGGGTTGATCAAGTGATCTTCCTTTACACAAATGTCCTGAAACCGCCTTGAGTAGGTGCAGCTTGCAGTTCGAGCAGCTTTAACTTATGGGTCTTCAGTGGAACAAGGTGGGGGGTGTACGTGCAAGACACTCTGACGCTCAAGTCAGATTTGGTTCAAGCAGGTTTTTATTATGTAGAAGATGTGTACCTTGTGTTAACACATTTGTTTTTATAGTATAGAGATGTCCAGCTTGGTTGCAAGTTTATGAGGCGGTAAATCTTCCCTATTGGTTACTGTAAATGACTGAAATAATCTTGTTACAGAAGTATCTTGGAGAAAGTAAGCTTGAGAAGTTTGTAAAAGGAATAGCTTGTTGTCATGTAGCCTTTAATGTTGAGAAGCTTACTGAGATTAGTATTAAACTATAATAGCCTTTGTTGATTGCACTATTTGCGTAAGGATGAATGCTTTCAAAATGGGCCTTGTGTCAGATCAGTACCCAAAAATAAAATCCTTAGACATGGGTCTATTTTATTTTTCCTGGCTATGGTAATGTCAGAATTTATCAATCTTTATGATGCTACTGGTCCCTCGTCTGGTCGAGATTATATTGTGGCCAATGTATCACTTAAACATGCTTAGGGCGATACGCTACCCAAAGGGATGGATCATTGTATCTCTTTCGTAGAACTATAAAATAGTGGAATTTGACATTGACCACATTCATTTGTCCTTTGACCATAAACAAGACAGTGGCAGAAAAGGCGAAACATAAAAAAGAAGAAGAAGAAGGTCTTAAAGAATCACAATAGCCAGTCAAAAGCATTAAAAATGAAATTTCTATTTTGTTATAAGGACGTACGTATGAATACGATTTTCAAGAAAAATGTTGAAAAGTAACTTTTGGAACAACACACACACAAAACAACGTAAAATTTCTCCTTTTCTCATTATACTAATGTTACAAAATAATTGTTTCTTGTCCACCCACATGATTATTCCTTTCTTAATTGGTTAAAAATGATTTGAAACATTCTTTGTTAAATATCATCTGTATCACTAAGCACTTATTTGGTATAAGGATAAAAGATGTTGAAATCAGATTTCATCACATTAGATTAGGGACAAGCATTCTATTAGTAATAAGGACAACTTATTTTATTTTGTATCCTTATCTTATTTTGTAAATTAGTTATAGATGTACATTATATTGCATTTATAAAGGTCTCCTACTGAGTAATGAAATAAATACAATATTTTCCAATTCTATTATGGTATCAAAGCATTCATCCATGAAGACATGTGGTCTTGCCAAATTATGCAACGCTTGAGATACTCTATTCCCTTATTGTTTTGTCTGATACACCTCACAATGGCAAGAGAAGGAAATGGTGGAAAGAACCCTAAGGTGACAAATTCCATATCACAATATGTCCCCATCCTACAACCATGGGATCTTGTTGACGAACATAATGCTACGTGGAGAGGGCAACTACGTCAATTGGATGAAGACCATGAAAAATGCATTAAAGGCAAAAAGTTAAACTAGGATTCATCACTGAATCCATTACCAAGCCAAAAGATGACATTTTTTATAAAGGATATGCTTGGGTAATTTGTAATTCAATGACCAATAATTGGATTCACAACTAGAGCCGGCAAAACGGACTCGGCTCGGTGGGCCAACCCGCCAACGGGGCAGGGCAGGCTCATTTTTTGGCAAGTTGATGGCGGGCATAGGTGGGCTGAGGCGAATCAGTGTAAAATAGGCTCGGGCTGACAGGTCAACCCGCCAAACGGGACGGGACAAGGTTGGCTCATTTTTTGGCAGGGCGGGCCGCCCACTTTGCCACCTCTATTCACAACACCATAGACCCTCAACTTCAACCGTTCATCCAATTTTTTGCAAAAATAATAATAATAACTTTGGGATGATCTCAAAGAAAGATACTATGCATAGAATTTAATTTTTTAGGGTAAATCGAGAGGGCAAAGCCCAAAACAACTACACTGAGATATTCTTCGAGGGCTTGACATAGAAAAAGCTGCACTACATACAATTAGCAGTTAGAAAATACCTAGGCAGGATAGGGGGAATGTCAAAATACATTGTAAGACCAGATGTATCATGAAGAGCCCTTTTGGCAAAGGAATCTGCACATTTATTACTCTCTTGTTGAATGCATGAAAAAATAATCCTTCAATTCTGTGATAGCGCCATTTGATCTTGGCAATTAATGTTGGGAAAGTAACTTCTTACACATGACACTTACGGAACACCTAGAGGGGGGGTGAATAGGTGTTCTAAACTTTTTCAAAAACTTTTTATGTTTAGATCTTTAGATTTGTAAAGTCTAGACAAAGTTGAATAATTAAGCTCAATCATCACATCATCTAACTATTTGACAGTTCAAAATTATTTTACAAATTTAAGTCAATACATAGTCATACCGCTATAACAATTTTACTAATTTTACCTTAGGTCCCTATATGCCCAAAATAATTTCTATATGATGCATATCAATAGAAAATGTACCTGAGCTTTTATTTTACAGAGCAAACGCCACAACAAGCTTTCTTACAAAAACCAGAAAATGACTAACTTCTAAATATTAGAAAATAGTTTAAGTGCTACAACAACTATATCAGAACTAGTAGGGTTCTACAACATTTTCAAACCAAAATCACTATAACTGTCAGTCTCTAAACAGAATATTCACAAATTAAATCAAAGAGACAAAGACACACGATATATCCTGGTTCATATCCATTAAGCCTAAATTGGGTGCTACGTCCAGACTGAAGTAGCTGCAAATATTTTATTTATCACAAGTGTATTTGTTTTACAAACACGCATTATAACACCTCGTAGTTTTAAAACATATAAAAAGAGTTTAAATAAGGCAGGTATGGCTTCAAATGGTTTGCTATAGTGATTATGATACCTTTAAAAATGACATTACACAAAGCTATAATGCATTGTTGTCCAATTGTCTTAGGTTTATTCTCCACTCTTGGGTTAGCATATAGAGGAATGAAGATTGATTAGAAAAGAAGATTTTTATATGAACAAATTGAGAGGTTTTTTCGATTAGGCTTGTGGTGCAGTCATCTTCATTCCACAGACACCATTGTTAGGAACTTGGTTCCCTCAACTCGGCTAAGAAGCCTTTGTAGAAGTCAAACGTCAAACTCAAAGCTCGGTTATCACAATTTAACGTCGGCCTGAACCACCAGGTCGGCCTATGCGCAGCAGGAACAGAAAATTGCGAAGGAGATAGAGAGAAAGATGCACACATATAGATTTTAACGTGGGAAAACTTTCTCTAATGTGAAGAAGTAAAAACCCATGGGACACTAGTCCAAAATCAAACTTCCACTATGAAAATAATGAGTTACAAGTAAGGGTGTAAATGGGCTAGGCCGGCCTACAGGGGCCTACGGCCTAACTTATATTAGGCCAGTCATGACCTATTACAAATAGTCAAATAGAACAGGTCTAGACTTTTAAAAAAATCTATTTAGAAAGCAGGCCATAAGCTTTTTTTGTATAAGTCGGGCCTATAAATCCATTGGCCGACCTATATCATATTATTTATTTCAATAATGTTGAATAATAAAGTAATATTATTTTAGTTATTTTTTTAATTATTGAATGTTTAATAGACTTAACATGCTAACAAGCCTAGGCTTTTATATTTGAAATATAGGTCAGGTCAGATTTGTAATTTAAGACTACACGGTTTAACAGGCCAAGCCTATTTAAGCCAAATCCTAGCTAGCCTATTTACACCCCTAGTTACAAGAATCAAGCTTCACCAAGATGGTGGTACATTCAAACCTCACCTACAATGGTGATTTTCTCTCAAACTTTTCTAAGGAGGTGTAACACTCAATCTTCTCCCTAGAGGTGCTCTCAAAATCAAAGCTTTGAGCTTTTCACTCAAAATCTTTAAATCCCACGAGCCAACCTTACCTTCAACTCACAACTAATGCTTATATAAGGAGAAAGAAGGTTTAGGGTTACTTGAGCCCCAAGTTCCTTGACAAACTTGAGTCCCAAGTTTCATCAACATTGGGCATTGTACATTGAAGGAGAAAAAGCCTAGCAAATCTCCCCTTTTCGACTTCAATGCGTCGGCATCAGCAGTAAACTGACATCTTCACAACAATCTTCAAATTTCCTTGCTAGTACCGGCTTCGTCATCATCTCAGACCAATTTAGGTCGGTGTGCACTTTGACGAGTTTAAGCTCTCTATCTTCCACATATCCCGGATCCAATGATACCTCACATCAATGTGCTTAGTGTGAGAGTCATAGGTCAAGTTCTTCGCAAGATGAATTGCGCTTTGATTGTCACATCCCAGCTCGTACTTGTCTTGATCATGGCCAAGTTCAATGAGGAACTTCTTTATCCACAACATTTCTTTGCTTGCCTCAGTTGCGGCTATGTACTCGGCCTCGGTCATCAAAAGTGCCACACACTTCTGCAATTTTGATTGCTAGGAGATAGCTCCTCATGCGAATGTCATCAAATATCCCGTCGTCGACTTCCTCGAGTCGACATCTCCCCCTAAATCAGCATTCGTATACCCTTGCAGCTCGGCTTTACCTTCTCCAAATCGAAGACACAACTTTGTTGTTCTTCTAAGATACTTGAAAATCCACTTCACTGCTTCCTAGTATTTTTTTGTCGGGTTTGACAGATACCGACTTACCATTCCAAAAGTATACGCCAAGTCGTGTATCGTACAAACCATTGCATACATCAAGCTTCCGACAATGGATTGGTACGGGATCTTCAACATCTCGTCTTTGTCTTTGTCAGATCTCGGATATTGCTTCTGGTGTAGCTTAATATGTCCGGCTAAGGGGGTGCTCACTGTTTTGGCTTTGTCCATGCTGAATCTCTTCAGAATCTTCTCAAAATATTTTTCTTTAGTTAGTCATAGTAACTTCTTTTGTCTATCTCGAATAATCTTGATTCCGAGTATCTACTTTGCAGGGCCGAGCTCTTTCATCGCGAAGGACGAGCTTAACACCTTCTTCAAGGAAGCTATCCTCATCTTGTCTTGCCCTACAATCAACATGACGTCAACATATAAGAGTAAAATCAGAAAATCTCCAGACTCATACATTTTCACAAATACGCAGTGGTCAACCTTTGTCTTCACAAACTTGTTATCAGACATGAAAGATTCAAATTTCTTGTACCACTGCTGAGGTACTTACTTTAGGTCTTATAGAATCTTTTTCAACCGGCATACCAAGACTTATTGTCCTAGAGCTCGGAATCCTCTGGTTGCTTCATATATATCTCTTCTTTAAGGTCACCATGAAGAAATGTCGTCTTCACATCCATCTGTTCCACTTCAAGGTCCATTGAAACCGCCATGGCTAACACGATTCGAACCAAAGTTATTTTCACCATAAGAGAGAATATTTCTTCAAAATCAATTCCCTTTCTTCTTATTGTAGCCTTCCACCTCAATTCGGGCTTTGTATCTCAGCTTCTAGTCGTTCTCTTCATGTTTTATTTTGTAGCTCATTTGTTCTTCAGAGCTCGTCTTCCTTCAGGCATCTCGGTTAGCTCACAAGTCTGATTCTCGTGCAGAGTCTTCATCTCATCTTGCATTGCCTTTTTCCATTCTTTCTTATCTGAGCTCGTCACAGCCTCATCATAACTCTGAGGTTCACCATCTTCAGAAACAATGGTGTATTCATAAGGTAGGTACGTTGTAAAAGGTCATCTCACTCGAGTAGAGTGTCTGGGTTGTTCATTAGGCTAAGAATTCGGCTCTTCATCATCCCGGTCCTCAGCATCTCGGTCCTCAGCAACTCAGTTTTCAGTACCTTCGTCAATCTCATGATTTTCTTCATTCTCTTGATTTTCTCCCCCTGTTTCAGCTCGTACAGGAGGGATAGGTTCTTCACGTCTGACAGTAACCCGGACTTTGAGCTTCAATATGTCTTGAAAAGTCTCGTTCTCATCTAATACCACATCTCGACTTCTCACTACTTTCTTATTGATTGGACCCAAAGTCTGAATCCGAATTCACATCTTGGCGAATCGAGGTAAATGGATTCTTTAGTCTTCGCATCGACTTTTGCCCTGTCATCTTTAGGGATATGCACGAAAGCTAGGCATCCAAATACCTTTAAATGATCGTAGGCCGCTTTTCGACCTGTCCAGACTTCTTCTGGAATTTCACCTTCAAGTGGCCGTGATGGTGAAGGCTTGATCAAGTTAACAGTAGCTCTAATGGCTTCTCCCCATAATGATTTAAGCAATCTGACATTGGATAGCATATTTAGGACATTCTCTTCAATAGTCTGGTTCTTCCTTTCAATAAGTTTATTCAACTGCAGAGTCTTGGGGGAGTCTTCTCAAGTCGGATCGCGATCGTTCTGTAATATGAATCAGAAGAGCCACAATACTCACATCATTGTCAGATCGGACTACTTTCAGCTTCTTGCTAGTCTCCATTTCCACCATAGCATAAAATCTTTGAAGGATTGGAGTACCTAATCTTTAGATTTCAACAAATATACCCACACTTTACAAGAATGATCCTCAATAAAAGAAACAAAATACTGAGCTCCACCAAGGGATCTTTTCGACATAGAACATACATCGGTATAGACAAGGTCAAGAATGTACTTGCATCGCCTGGGTTGATTTAGTCTCACAAAAGAAACTTGGTGCTGCTTTCCAGCTAGGCAATGTGTGCAGCTCTCCAGCGCTTGGCCTTTCAACTCGGTCAGCAATCCTTTCTTGTTTAGAATTTGGAGCCCTTTCTCGCTTATGTGACCGATGCGCTTGTGCCATAGCTTCAGGGTAGGTTCATCTCGGACAGAGTCGGCTTCTCCACCATTTATATTTCCTTGCATCACGTACAATGAGCCTTCCTTATTACCTAGGGAAACCACCAAATTTTCCTTGGTCGATTTCCATCTATAACTACTGAAGTAGTTCACTAACCCGACATCATCAAGCTTGCCTACCAAGATTAGGTTCAGTCACATGTCAAGAACATGCCTTACATCTTTCAACACAAGTCGGCACTCAACAGGTAAAGCCAGGGTCACATCATCGACACCAATAATCTTGTTGGTCACCTGATTTCCTATCTTTAAGAGTTGAAGCTCTCCATCTTTCACCATATCCTAGATCCAGTTATACCTCACATCAATGTGCTTAGTGCGGGAGAGATAAGTCGAATTTTTTGCAAGATGAATTGTGCTTTGATTGTCATATCCCAGCTCGTATTTATCTTGATAATGACCGAGTTCAGTGAGGAACTTCTTTATCCACAGTATTTCTTTGCTTGTCTTAGTTGCAGCTATGTACTCGGCCTCAGTCATCTTAAGTGCCACACTTTTATGCAATTTTGATTGTTAGGAGATATCTTCTCCTGCAAATTTCATCAAATATCCTGTCATCGACTTCCTCGAGTCAACATCTCCCCTAAATCAGCATTTGTATACCCTTGCAGCTCGGTTTTACCTTCTCCAAATCAGAGGCACAACTTTGTTGTTCTTCTAAGATACTTGAAAATTCACTTCATTGCTTCCCAGTGTTCTTTGCCGAGGTTTGACAGATATCGGCTTACCATTCCAACAGCATACGCCAAGTCGGGTCTCGTACAAACCATTGATCCGACGCTACCGAGTGGAAGGGCCGTCGCTCAACGGATAAAAGTTACTCTAAGGATAACAGGCTGATCTTCCCCCAGCGAATTGGTACGGGATCTTCAACATCTTATCTTTGTCTTCATCAAATCTCGAACATTGATTCTAGTTTAGCCTAATATGTCTGGCTAAGGGGTGCTTATTGTTTGGCTTTGTCCATGCTGAATATGTTCCGAATCTTCTCAATGTATTTTTCTTGACTCAGCCACAGTAGCTTCTTTTGTCTATCTCGAATAATCTTGACTCCTAGTATCTACTTTGCAGGGCCGAGGTCCTTCATTGCGAAGATGATATTAATGCCTTTTTCAAGGCGGCTATCCCCATCTTGTCTTACCCTATAATCAACATGTCGTCAACATATAAAAGCAAAATCAGAAAATCTCCAGACTCCTTCCTTTTTCACAAATACGCAATGGTCGGCCTTATTCTTCACAAGCTTTTGATCAGTCATGAAAGATTCAAATTTCTTGTAACACATCCGCGGTGCTTACTTCAAGCCTTATAGACTCTTCTTCCACTGGCATACCAAGTCTTCTTGTCCTAGAGCTCAGAATCCTTCTGGTTGCTCCATATGTTTCTCTTCTTCAAGGTCACCGTGAAGAAATACCGTCTTCACATGTATCTGTTCCACTTCAAGGTCCATCGAAACTGCCATGCCTAACATAGGAGAGAATATTTCTTCAAAATCAACGCTATACTTCTGATTACAACCTTTCACTATAATCCGGGCTTTGTATCTCGGCTCTAGCCGTTCTTTTCATGTTTTATTTTGTAAACCCACTTGTTCTTCAGAGCTCGTCATCCTTCAGGCAGCTTGGTCAGCTCATAAGTTTGATTCTCATGCAGAGACTTCATCTCATATTGCGTTGCCTTTTCCAATTCTTCCTTATATAAGTTCATCACACATCATAACTTTGAGGTTCACCATCTTCAGCAACAACAGTGTATTTATCAGGTGGGCACATTGTAGAAGGTCGTCTCACTCGAGTAGAGTGTCTGGGCTGTTCATCAAGCTGAAAATTAGGCTCGTCATCATCTCGGTCCTCAGCATCTTGGTCCTCAGGACCTCAGTTTTCAGTACCTTTGTCAATCTCATGATTTTCTTCATTCTCTTGATTTTCTCCCCCTGCTTCAGCTCGGATAGGGATGGTTAGGTTCTTCACGTCTGATAGTAACCTAGACTTTAGGTTTCAAGATGTCTTGAATAGTCTCGTTCTCATGAAATACCACATCTCGTCATCTCACTACCTTCTTATTGATTGGACCCAAAGTCTGAATCCGAACTCACATCTCGACGAACCGAGGTAAATGCATTCTTTAGACTTCGCATTGACTTTTTCCCTTTAATCTTTAAGAATATGTACAAAGCTCAGCATCCAAATAGCTTCAAATGATCGTAGGCTGCTTTCCGACCTATCTAGACTTCTTCTGGAATTTCACCTTCAAGTGGCCGTGATGGTGAGAGGTTGATCGAGTCAACAGCAGCTCTAACGGCTTCTCCCTAGAATGATTTAGGAAATCCGACATTGGATAGCATACTTCAGACCTTCTCTCCAATAGTCTGATTTATCCTTTCAGCAAGTTCGTTCAACTACGGAGTCTTGGGGGCGTCTTCTCAAGTTGGATCCCGGTCGCTTTGTAATATGCATCAAAAGAGCCACAATACTCACTACTATTGTCATATCTGACCACTTTTAGCTTCTTGTCAGTCTCCCTTCCCACCATAACATGAAATTCTTTGAAGGATTGGAGTACTTGGTCTTTAGATTTCAACAAAAATACCCACTTTGCGAGAATGATCATCAATAAAAGACACAAAATACTCAGCTCCACCAAGAGATCTTTCCAACATAGGACATACGTCGGTATAGACGAGATCAAGAATGTACCTGCGTCGTCTGGGTTAATCTGGTCTCACAAAAGAAACCTGATGCTTCTTTCTAGCTAGGCAGTGTGTGCAGCTCTCTAGTGCTTGGCCTTTTAACCCGGTCAATAATCTTTTCTTGTTCAAAGTTTGGATCCATTTATCGCTCATGTGGCTGAGGCACTTGTGCCATAGCTCTAGGGTGGGTCCATCTCGGACAGAGTTTGCTTCTCCACCATTTATCTTTCCTTGCATCACGTACAAGGAGTCTTCCTTCTTACCTCGGGCAACCACCAAATTTCCCTTAGACAATTTCCATCTACCACTACTGAAGTTCACCAACCCAGCATCATCAAGCTTGCCTACCAAGATTAGGTTCAGTCGCATGTCAAGAACATACCTTACATCTTTTAACACAAGTCAGCACCTGACATCTATAGTCAGGGTCACACCACTGACACAAATAATCTTGATGGTCACCTGATTTTTCATCTTCACGACTCTAAAATCATCGCCTCTGTATGAGGAGAAAAAATCTATGTGGAGTAATGTGGAAGGAGGCACCAGAGTCAACAATCCAGATGCAGTCATTATATGCAACATTCAAAAAAAATTCCTCACCATAGAGGAATAGCTCTGCATCCGAGTTAGCAGCCACTGCAAAAATGCTCTTGTCTTCTTTCTTCTTTGAAATAATCTGATTCCACTTCACAGTGTCGTTCTTCTCATCTTTCTACAGAGTCCTGCAGTCTGGCTTCTTATGATCGGGCTTCCCACAATAGAAGCATTTCAACTCATATTTTGGCCTAGACCAGCGTCTGGACTTATCTCGTCTGTCACGACCTCTGCTTTTGCTACGACCTTGGGGGTCAGACCTTCCTCTGTTCTCGGTCACGTTTGCCTCAGATGTGCTGGTTACACCTCGTTCCCTTCTCATGGATTCCTTATTCAGGAGTCTGTTAGTCATGGCTTCCATCTTCAATTTTCCATCAGGAACCGAGTTGCTTATTGTCACCACCAGAGTATCCCAAAATTATATATATATATATATATATATATATATATATTCTTTTATATATGTAATAGTATATGTTTGTTATTTTATAGTGTTATATTATATATATATATAAACTATAAAATAGGATATTTTCTTTTTGAGTTCAATAGAAAATCCTACATCTCGTCATCTATCTTCTTCTCGGCCTTAGACAACTGATTCACAATACCTTTGTAGGTGTTTAGATGTTCGATCATGCTCATGTCTTCCTTGTACTCCAGCTTAACAAGTCGGCAAACCAGGTATGCTTTGTTCATGGGAGTCTTCTTTTGAATCATGGACTCCAATTTCGTCCATAATACGTACACATTTGTGAACTCGGACACGTGCTCAAAGAGGTTTTTGTCAATATATTTCCTGATCATGGCTACCGCCTTTTGACTCAGGATCTCCTGCTCCTTATCAGTTTTGCCTTCAAGCCTCTCATCAATGGACAATTGGCTCATATAGGTCTTTACAGTACAGATGTTCTTCCATCATCGGTCTCCTGTAAGTAAAGTTATCCGCAGTTAGCTTGAACATGTCATGTTATGTGAAACGTCACTGGTCTCCATCTCGTCTCCTTTAGAACCCGTCGAACTCGGGCTCTGATACGACTGTTGGGAACTTGGTTCCCTCAACTAGGCTAAGAAGCCTCTGCGGAAGTCAAACGTCAGGCTCGGAGCTCGGTTATCACAATCCGAGGTAGGCATGAATCACCAGGTCAACCTATGCGCAGTAGAAATAGAAAATTATGAAGGAGAGAAAGATGAACACATGCATATTTTAATGTGGGAAAACTTCTCCCATGTGAAGAAGTAAAAACTCACCGGATACTAGTCCAGAATCAAACTTTCACTATGAAAATAATGGGTTACAAGAATCAAGCTTCACTAAGACAGTGGTACATTCAAACATCACCTACAATGGTGATTTTATCTCAAACTTCTCTAAAGAGGTGTAACACTCAAGCTTCTCCCTAGAGGTGCTCTCAAAATTAAA
Organism: Gastrolobium bilobum; assembly: GCF_033153095.1. Lineage (NCBI taxonomy): Eukaryota > Viridiplantae > Streptophyta > Magnoliopsida > Fabales > Fabaceae > Gastrolobium > Gastrolobium bilobum. Next base: position 55,237 of record NW_026899277.1, read on the forward strand.
GCTTTGAGCTTTTCATTCAAAACCCTTAAATCTCACAAGCCAACCTTACCTCCATCCCACAAATAATGCATATATATGGAGGAAGAAAGTTTAGGGTTACTTGAACCCCAAGTTCCTTGACAAACTTGAGCCCCAATTTTCATCAACATAGGGCCTTGTACATTGAAGGAGGAAAAACCCAACAACCATATATCTCCAAAATATCCTATTGCTTCCTCCACAATGAATTGTCTATATCCAAGTTTTCTGATTGTTGACTAAGCCTAGACACCATTAATGAGTGGTTCCAAAATAAAAGCGACTTTGATTCCATACCTTCTTTTGAAAGTGTGCATTATTCGACTAAAAGATATTTTTCATGCTCCCCTACAATTCTACTTCAAAATATTTATTGATTAATATTTGGTAACTACAGCTCAGGCTGGTCACCCACACTCATGTCCTTTGTTATTGTATGCATATTTTGGTCTTCATCGCATGTGAATAAGGGGTATTGTACAAAATTAATGACTTACTCTAGTGTGGCTTGCAAAGGGTTTGGAGGTTTATGAAAGTCTAAATCATGCATGGCTGTAGAATGGTCACTAGGGTGGGATTGTGCACTATTCAAAACCCCTTTTGGAGCTGTTGTCAGTTGTGGTTTGCTTGAGTTTTCTCCTTCTGGGTTAGTTATTATGTCTTTCGCCACTTACATGGATGATTCGTTGTTGGGACTTGGGACTACGCTGCTCATGAATGGTTTGAGTAGATTCCGTATAAAAGTCTAAATTAAGTTTTGTGTGTATTAGACGGATTCTACTCCAAAATTACATTATCTTGCTGATGTTATTTGACTTAACATTAGTGGAAGTGCAAATGAGTGGACAAATACCCTTCAGTGCTCATATACATCGGCTGAATGGGTAAAGAAGACGGCTGATCAAAATCAACTTCAACATATATCTCAATAAATTTTTGCATATTCTAGCTATCAAATATATCAAATAAACAATTCACATCTTCATTGTCGTTGACATTGTTACCAAGATACTACCCATTAGTAATCTCAATTTTGGTTATCAAGCAAGAAATGCATTTGTTACTTTGGAGCTCTAATTTTTGTTGAATTCTCCTCTTGAAATCGTTGTATGTAATGACACATTTTATTTGCATTGTTTTCGTTGGACTTTCAAAAAATGCACCATTGGAACTTTCAAATTGCCGACCATTATGGTGAGCAATTTGAACATATGTTTTGGAATTTGAGCTTATCTTTGTCACAGATTTTGATTAAGGTTTGAAGATGAGATAAGATTTTTGCACAAAAATTAGAATATCTATGTGTAATAATAATGATTTAATAAGGGTAAAGGTTTAAGGATGGTGGGGTGAAAGTAAATTTGCTGGGTTGAAAGAAAGATGAAAAAACGAGTGGGAATTTGGGATAAAAAAACATTAATGATGGAAATGTGGTCGAAACCACCGTTATAAGCTTTTGGGTCAGTTACTCAAATAACTGTCCGTCAAAAGTAGTCAAACTATGATATATTGATATATAGTTTTGATAAATGATTAAAATTATTAAAGGGAAGTTATTCTATTTACTTTTTTTTATGCCTACTTTACTTATCACTTTTCAATATTATTAGATCAAAATCTCAACTAATCTTTATTATTTTTTTATCCTCTCAATATTATGATCTAATGGTATTGGAGAGTTGTAGGTAAGGTAGGCATGAAAAAAATAAATAAAATAATCTATCTCATTATTTAATAGTAAAAAACAAGGCATGATAATATTTTTGAGATAACTTATTCTATTTACTTTTTTTCGTACTTATCATTTTCCAACATCGTTAGATCATAATATTAAAAGAAAAGAGATGATAAATCTTAATTAAGATTCTGATATAAAAATGTTGTAAAAATAATAGACAAGATAAACATTAAAAAAAATTAGGTAGAATCTCTGATACACGGATAGGTCTTTTTTTAGAAATGATGTGTGTCGGGCACGTGTCCGACACGTTTGGACACGCGTCCGACACGCAGACAATTATTTGAGACACGTTGACTTTTTGGACACGCGATTTTTCCCGTGTCCAACACGGTCAAAGGGTAAAAATGTAAATTTTTTGATATTTTATAAAATTAAAATCTGTGTACTGACCGGGAAAACCTCTTCCAAGGTTTCCATGGTGTGAAGGGCCCATTTTAGGCAATCTCAACCTCATTTTCTTCACTTTCATCATCCACCATTGATCTCTCCAAACAGAAGAAGGAGACATCAAATAACACAGGCACATGCCATCGCCGTCGTCAAGCTCCAAACAGTACGAAGGAAACCGCTGTCGTCAAGCTGCAAGCAGAAGTGAAAGAAAGAAAACAAAAAATGAAGAAAGAAGAAGAAAGAAAACAAAACGGTTTATTTTTTTATTATTTCGTCTTATCCTCATGTACTGGCTAGTGGCTGCTAAAAACGAGGTTAGACACGTGAGATACACGCGCGCGTTCCTTTCTATCTGTTAGGGCAAAAGCAATGGGTTCTACGAAGGAAATCTTAGCAGCATCATCAGAAATCGCAATGGAGAATAAGGAAAGTATGAGAAGAAGTATCAAGAGATCCAAAAATGGGGAGGAATTCTCCCGTGAATCGTCTAACAGGCCAGCTTCGGGAATATCCAAGAGCGAATTCCCTCTGGTAAGTTCAAATCGTTTGCAGATGCACTAAGAACTGATGGAGTTTTGATGGAGGAAGATGATTCTTGGCACGAAGACGCTATGGAGGAACCTTGCGAACCATTTGATCCTGCGCTCGGCGAAATCAACGAGCTGGGGTTCTAAGTCAGTTACGGAGACGACGGCTCTGTCAGCTTCAGGGGTTCGAAGGAGGCCAAGCTAAGGCTAAGGAGTCCCTGGAAGAATACTATTATTGTCAAACTTTTAGGGAAGAAGGTGGGGGTTGCGTATATGAAGACCAAGCTGGAGAATTTGTGGTCGCGACTGAGATCTATTGTTGTAGCAGATTTGGGTAATGACTTTTTCTCAGACAAGTTTTCGAGCGTGGAGGATCTCAACCTGGCGCTCACAGGAGGCCCATGGGTACTAATGAGGCACTATCTTGCCATCCGCCGTTGGGAGCCGTTCTTCAACCCTCACAAAGAAAACATCCATAGAGTTGCTGCTTGGATTCGGCTTCCAGGTATCCCTTTAGAATATTGTGTCCATTCTGTGTTGAAAATGATATGAAGCTCCATTGGAAAAGTTTTAAAGGTTGATAGGACTACCTCTTTGGGTGATAGGGGCAAATTTGCCAGGATCTGTGTTGAATTAGATTTATCCAATCAGTTGAGGGGTGAATATATCCTAAAAGGGGAAGTTTTTAAGGTAGAGTATGAAGGACTGTATTTAATTTGCCTTAACTGTGGAAAATACGGTCACAATATAGACAAATGCTCAGAGCTCAAGAAGCCGGTTGTAAGTACCGACAAACAGGATCCTCTGCCAGAAGCAGCTAAACCTACTTGTAATCAAGGAGTGGGCCCTTGGATGGTGGTGCAGAAAAAAAAGTTTGTGAAACAGCAACCTAATACTAAAACTGCTGGGCAAGAAGGCAGAACTTTTGGTGAGGACATCTCCAACAAAAAGAACATTAGTCACAGGAACAAATCCCCTGTGATAATACTAGGGCCTCCTCCCCCGAATTTGCAGCCTAACAATATTCTCTCTAGTTAGGAACCAGGGGAACTAAAAGAAAATAAAATTGCAAATCCCTCACAGCCTCCTCCTAGGGCAATAGCAAAGAAAAATGGCTTGAGTTACAAGAAGTCTCCTCCTAAAGGCAGTTATAAACCCAAGTTTCAAAACAAGGGTAGTACATTTGTGTTTACATCGAAGCCCCTTCTAGCAGACACTAGCTCTAGCTCAGTAGAGCTCCCTTCATCCAGTTCTTTGAACAAGCAGCTCCCTCAAACACAGGATCATATTAACCCAGTTGATCCGACTAATGGGCCAAGAAATGAGATCCCCTCTCTGGAGATTGAAAAGGATCTGTGTTCTAAAATCTCCACAACCAGAATTAGTGGAAATTTTGTATCTTCCCCGGAGTGTGAATCTAGTGTTGTGGAAGAAGAGAATTCTGCAATAGATATTGGTAAGAGCAACAGTGATGAACAATTGAATGGGACTGATCCCCCTAACAAGGTAAATCTGCAAGGAATGGATGTTGTGAACAGTGTTTGTGTTGTGGCTACGGACCAATTGATTGAGAGTGCTCAGGAACTCAATAATCCTGATTATGAGATGTTTATCCAATGAATTGCCTTGTCTGGAATTGCAGGGGTGCAGCTAAGAAATCCTTTAAAATGACCCTGTGTAATCTCACTAAGAAGTACAAGGTTGGTTTGGCAGCAGTTTTAGAGCCCATAATCAGTGGGTTCTCAGCTGCTAGGAAAATTAAACAACTGGGATTCAAAAACTACCTGATTGAGGATGCAGTGGGATTCATGGGTGGTATTTGGATCTGTTGGAATGATGATTCTTTTAAGATTTCTCTCATTGAAAAAATTAACCAGTTCATTCATGTCCTCTGTACTTGTAGTAATGGAGCCAGCTTTCTCCTTACTGTTGTTTATGGCAGCCCTAGAGAGGAAGAGAGAAATGCTCTCTGGTCGGACCTTAGAAGAATCAGTGAGACTATCTCTGTTCTTTGGGCAGTTGTGGGGGATTTCAATGAGATTCTGAGTGCTAATGAGAAAAAAGGGGGTGCACCTATCAATGTAGCCAAATGTGCAAAGTTTATGGAGGTCCTTGATGACTGCAATATCATGGATCTTGGCTGTCATGGTGCTAAATACACGTGGAGAGGATCTAAATGGTTACACCTGGAGAGAGTTTTTAATAGACTAGATAGGATTTATGCCAATGCCTTATGGACAATTGCCTTCTCTGAGGCTACTGTTTAAGCTTTGCCAAGACTTAACTCAGATCACAACCCCCTGCTTCTCTCTTTTTGTCCCCAGGTGTCTACTTGGAGAGAGAGAGAGAGACCTTTTCGCTTTGTGGCTGCTTGGCAAGAGCATGGTGCTTTTCCATCCTTCCTCAAAGAGCATTGGAACCCCAACTTTGATGTACCTACCTCCTTATCTCATTTGGTCAATCCGCTGAGAATGTGGAATAAGCAGGTGTTTGGGGATATTTTGACTAAAAAAGAGATGCTGTTATTGAGTCTCCAAGATTTGCAAGCCAGAATTCATTCTACTCATGACGAGTCTCTCCCCCCTCTAGAATTCACTTTACAACAAGACATCACTGCTGTCTTAGAGGCAGAGGAAAGTCTTTGGTACCAAAAATCTAGAACCAAACGGATTGAAGATGGGGACAAAAATACAAGATTTTACCATACCACTACTATGATCAAGAGAGCTATGAGCAAGATTCTTGTCATTAAAAATGAAGATGGACACTGGTTAAAAGAAGAAGAGAGCATCATTAGACTCTTTCATGCATTTTATACTCATCTATTCACGGAAGATCACCTAACTAGGCCTTGGCACAATACCATAACAAAGTGGCCAACTCTATCCCAGCAAGAGGTGCGCAATCTGGATGCTCCCATTACTCCTCTAGAAATTCATCAAGCTTTCTTTAAAATGGGTGCTTTGAAGGCTCGTGGCCCGGATGGCTATCCAGCCTTATTTTTTCAGAAAAATTGGAATGTCATTGGAAAGCAAGCTGTGGCTTCTGTTATCCAACTCTGGCTGAATCTTGTGAACATACAAAACCCTACTGGTACTGATTCCTAAAGTTCAAAAACCTGAAAGGGTTGCCCAGTTTAGACCGATTTCCCTCTGTTCAGTGTTGTACAAAGGGATTAGCAAAATCATTGTTAACAGGCTGAAGCCGTACCTTCAGAAGTTGGTTTCTCCCCACCAAGTCAGCTTTGTTCCTAACCGTAATATCCAAGATAACATCATCATTGTTCAGGAGATGATCCACACCATGAACAGGATGAGAGGGAAAAAAAGCTTTATGACTGTGAAAATTGACTTAGAAAAAGCATATGACCGTATTTCTTGGGAATTCATTCAGAAAGTCCTTGCTGAAATCGGTATTCCACCTAAGTTGATCTCCTTAATCATGGCCTGCATTACTTCTTCTGACTTTGATCTCCTCTGGAACGGAGCTAAAGCTGGAGCCATTCATCCTACTAGAGGTCTGAGACAAGGTGACCCTATTTCACCTTATATTTTTGTCTTATGTATGGAGAAACTCTCACATCTTATTGCTGATGCAGTAGAAAGTAACAGTTGGATACCCTTGAAAGCTGGTAAGGGTGGCCCAAATATTTCTCATTTGCTTTTCGCAGATGATCTTATGTTATTTGCTGAAGCGTCAGGAAGTCAAATCACCAAAATCATGGAGATCCTAAACCTGTTTGGTGATGTTTCTGGATAGAAAGTCAACAAAGACAAGACCAGTATTTTCTTTTCTAGGAATATTGATGAGGGTTTATCCAGGAAAATAACAGACATCTGTGGTTTTGCCCTTACTAAAAACCTTGGGAGGTACTTAGGTTCAATGATGAAACATGGCAGAGCTAGCAAGAGTCTTTATAGCGAAGTCCTGGACAGAATTCACAGAAGACTGAATGGCTGGTCTAAACAGAACCTCTCTATAGCTGGTAGAGTAGTCCTAGCTAATCAGTCATTTCCTCTATCCCTATGTTCCACATGCAAAATAACAATATACCTCTGGGGATCTGTGATGAAATTGAAAAAATTCAAAGAAGATTCATTTGGGGTGGCACTCAAGAAAAGAGGACAACCCATCTAGTTTCATGGGAGCAATTGTGCAAACCAAAGAGCTTGGGGGGTCTTGGCATCATAAACTTAAGGAAGCAGAATGAAGCTTTCTTAATGAAAATGGCTTGGTCTATTATTCAAGATCCCCACCAGCTCTGGTCTCGGGTTCTCCTTGCTAAATATGGGAGGAAGGTGGAGCTGCATGGTAAATGCATCAGCAAGGCCTATGATTCAAGACTTTGGAAGAATCTTTCTAAAATCTGGCCTCTGCTTCTGGACAACTTGATGTGGAACATTGGTGATGGCAAAAATACCAATTTTTGGCTTGATGATTGGCTTGGAGATATTCCTAAGCTGTTAAATGTTGCAATCATGGAACCTCATCCTCTTCTTATTGCTGAAACCGTGGCTGATCGCACTGATAAAAACTCCACCAACTAGAATTTCACCTTTCTTCAACATTTCTTTGATCAGCAAGTGGTTAACAAGATAGCAGCCATTCCCCCTCCCACTGCTGCAGCTGGGTGTGATGTGCTTGCTTGGAAAGGTTTGAATCCATCGACCTCTTTGGTCAAGAAGGCTTACTCAAGCCTGATGAAATTTGATGCATTTTCTCCAAACTTTCACTGGGATATTATTTGGAAGTGAAAAAGTTCCTGAAAAATACAAATTCCTGATTTGGAAACTTGCTCATGGAAGGATCCTAACCAACCACTTAGTAGCCAAGTGGGGAAATACATCTGACAGGTGCCACCTCTGCCTTGATAAGACAGAAACCATTCTCCACGCCTTCAGAGATTGCCCCGTGCCTCTAAATTCTGGAACTGCTCTTTGTTCCCTGCTCAACCTCTTTTTTTCTTTACTGAGCAAAATTTGCGCATCTGGTTAGAAAACTGCTTATTATTTTCTGATGTGAGGCAGCCTAATTGGAGAGATTTTTTCTTTATCTCTTGTTGGTATATCTAGCTGTGGAGAAATAAAGATTGTCATGAACAAGACTTCAAGAGGCCTGATAATGTGACTGTAGAAATTCAAAGAACTTGTGTTGAATTGTCTAATGTTAAACAGGTGCTCAGTTCAACCTCCAGAACAGCTAGTAACAGGTTGCTCACTCCTTGGATTCGGCCAGTGTTGGATTGGCTCAAATTGAATGTTGATGGAGCTGTCTCTTCTAAAAGAGCAGCTTGTGGGGGTCTCTTGAGAAACAAGGACGGAGGTTGGGTAAGTGGTTTTCAAGCTTTTCTGGGTACTTGCTCTCCCCTACATGCTGAACTGTGGGCTATACTCCATGGGCTCGATCTAGCATGGCAGCTAGGTATTTCCAAAGTTGTTGTTGAGAGTGACTCTTCTCAAGCAATCAACTTGCTTTCCCCCAGTGGTAAAGATGCTCGACAACTGCCCTTGGTAGTTAGGATTCGAGCTTTAATTGACAGAAACTGGATGACTGCTTTCTCTTTCACAAATAGAGAAGCTAATAACTGCGCAGATTGGCTAGCAAAAGATGCTCTCTCCAAGCACCTTGGTGTCTACTCCCTTTTGAACCAACTGGGTGAACTTCAATATCTGTTGGAGATTGATGCCTAGATCCCTGCTGGCCAGCCACCTGTGTGGAACCCTGATTAAGAATCCCATGTGTTGTTGCTTTGTGTTTTTTCGTTATGCAGTAGTTTAATTTATGTTCTGTTGTTGTTGCTTTCTTTTGGGGCTTTGCCCCTTGTCTGTACCAAAAACAAAAAAACGAGGTATCCATAGTTTTCTTTTTCTTTTTCTTTTTTATTAAAAATGAGCTGTTATCCAATGTTACTTGAAAGATGAGTATGCCACGTATAGATGTTTTTCAAATTTTGAACAGATCATTAATTGTGGCTTAATTAATAACTCTATTTTTCACTTTATGTTTTAAGGGATAAAAATTTACTTTTCAAATTTATGTTATAAAATTTAAATATTTGATTAATTATATAATTTATTATGTATTATTATATGTATTAAATATAAATTATATTATATATATTAAAAATTTTATTTAATATCAAAACGTGTCTCAACGTGTCGAAATATAACATTTTTTAGAATTAACGTGTCCCGTATCTGTGTGCGTGCATTGTAGGGTAGCTAGAATAACTATCGCAACATATTTTTTTTAAAAACCTGGCAAAAGGGAATATAAACACATTTAAAGGAAGTGGGAGAAAATCAGAAAGGCGAAGGAGAGGGAGAGAAATCGGAGATGTCATCACAGGGGAACGATCCACGCATGCCATCAACGGCGAAGCCGTATGTGGCTCCGCCGGTTTCCCCGCAAGACATGCCGATCGATTACGCGGGTTTCATCGCCGTCGTATTCGGCGTCGCCGGCGTCATGTTCAGGGTTTGAATTTGTAGCTCCTCTACGTTCTTCGTTCATTGTTTTGATGGATCTTACAATCTTCGTTGCATTAATCTATTTTTTTTTTTTTAATTTTTGTGTGAAATCAGTACAAGCTGAGCTCGTGGCTGGCTCTCATATTCTGTGCGCAATCCGTTGCGAACATGAGGAATGTGGAAAATGATCTCAAACAAGTTATGATGGCTATGATGTAAGTTTCTTCATTCTTATATTTCTCCAGCATTACACTTGCGTTTGCATTCTGCTCTATGAATTTTCTTTGCAGATCCACGCATCTAATTATGTGAGTCGTTATTTTAAAATGGAACCACACAAAAAAAGGTTGAAAATGGTTCTTACATTTGGGAGCTAGTGTATTTTCCAGCAATGTCATGTAAGTTTATGAATTACAAACTTAGCACTTGAAAGAATACGAATTTTTCTATAAAATGGACCGAATCAGTAGGCTGGATCAGGAAAAATAAAAAAAGTCAGATTTGGAGGCTTACTTCAATAGCTTGATCAATTATAAGTTGAAATCAGGAATGAGGAACTTTCCCTTATCCTTATTAAATTTTTTAAGTTGAAAGTTTTTTATCCTATTCACATGCTTCATATGTTCCAGAAATGCCAGGTATAATATCAAAATAAATTTTTACCCTGTCCACGTTCCAGTCTGAATTATCCTTGAGGACAAGAACCTGTGAAATATAGATCAAAGAATCTGAGGCTCAAGTCAATAAAATCTTGAGTCATGTTATCGGAGGGTCCTGAGTCTACGGTCCAGGATGTTGTTCTTTCCTAATTAGCATTCAAAGCATGTAAAATCTTGCCTTTCTGGGCTACAGACACTGTACAAAGATTAGGTCCATCATTTTTCATTGTCTGATGAAGTATTTCCATCTGCTCCTTGCTGAAGGGTTGTGCTTCAGGCATAGCATTTATCTTGTCTGTCTCTAGTATATTTCAAGAGGCTGTATTGCCATGATTGTCTCTTCCACTAGACGATTTTGCTTTGGCTGGTTTGCCATGAATGAACCATCATGTATCTTTTGTGTGGCCTATCTTCCAACAGTGTTCCCACAAGGTTGATTTTTCTTTTGTTGGGAGTGTGGCTGATTGAGCTGATGTTCATTAGCTACCATGGCTGAGCTCTCTGAGTAAAGTGCAGAGCTTCCTAATCTGATTTTCCTCCTACTTTCTCCCTTCTTACCTTAAAATATACTTCTTGAACCTTTGGTAGTGGCTTTGTTCCAAGAATGCCCCATGTACTTCATCAAGGTTCTTATTAAGTCCAAGCAAGAACTTGTAGATCTTGTCTTTCCTAACAATATTTTTGTATTGCTTGCTGTCTTTAGGGAACTTCTACTCGATTTCTTTGTAAATGTCAAGCTGCTGCCAATATCGAGTAACGTTGCAGGTCATGAAGCATGCTCTTGATTTCACAGAAAGGGGAGGTGTCATCCATATTTGAATAAGTCTCCTTTACTGTGTCCCTGATCTGTTTAGCAGTGTTGTAATACATGAAGTTTTCTTCAATCTTGTTGGTCATTGTGTTCAACAGTCATGACATCACCAGGTTGTTCTCGAGTCTCCATCTGTGGTGGTTGAAATAATCTTTCTCGGGTTGTTTGGCATCACCGTTGATGTACTATTCCTTTTCCTTGGAGAAATATTGAAACTGATCTGGGCCATTGAATGAAGTTTTGGCCAATGATAGCAAGGAATGGACCTTCAATCGGGTTGGTTATGGCAGTTCTACCAATCTATGATTGGGATATCATCTCCAAGGTGCTGCTCTCCTGGTCGTTTGCCTTTGATGAATAGGGCTACGATGATTGTTGCTGAAGCAATGATGGAGATGGTCAAATTGCATGCTTTGATACCATGGAGAAAATATTGTATTGTTCCTCATTCTCTTGATCACAAGATGGCACTATAAATTGGGCAAAGGGAAAACCCCGATGCAACGGTCGGGGTGAGGGTCGACTGTATGCAGCCTTACGACCTTACCCTTGTACTTTTTGCAAAGAGGCTATTTCCTAGACTCAAATCCGCGACCTTTCGGTCACAAAGGAACAATGGCGGACTAGTAGTATAAATAGAGAATTAGGAAAAACTGTATACTAATCTCGGACTAAAATATAGGGGAGGCAATAGGAGCTAATAAACACACCTAGCTGTACATAAAAAAAAATAAGAATAAAATAAAATAAAATTCTGTCTGCCACTGTCCCTGAAAATCAGAAGCTGATCACCAACAATCCCCAATTTGATCTAGATTATATTCATAATCCATCCCACTTTTAAGCATAAAATAAAAAAAATCATGGCCATTTGGTTGCCGCAAACTCAAAAGACTTAATAAAAATTTTAAGGCAGCCTCAGAAATTAACTCTTTAGATGAAGCTGAAGATGAGGCTTAATCAGTATATCCCCTCAAGACGAAGATGATTGCATCGGTTTAAAGCTTCAAGAAATGGGACCAAAAGTGTCAAGTCAAAAGTGTTGACAAGCAAGACTAAGGTATTAATAAAATGCAAAAAGCAAAAAGGTGGATTCCCTAACAAAGATAAAACTTACTGAATATTAAGGAATAATATAATATAAAGTAATATAAATACCTTCACCTAACAACTTAAGCTTTAGAGTTGAAATGGTTCTTTATATGGTAACAGAGCCTGTGATCAAGTGGTCATGAGTTTGATTCTTACCGCCCCTTTTAATAAAAAATTTCAGCACAAGCGCTTCAATCCTAAAATGGTTCTTGGTGTAATGGGCATGTGATTTATCCTTGTTTCAATCCCTAAAAGAGCTGTTGATGCGGTGGGCTTGCGTAAATTGTCCACTCTTCAATCCTATAAGCCTCTTGGCGTCAGGAGGTGTGTTAAGGATAATATAATACAAAATAATATAAATGCTTCACCTTACAATTTAAACTTTTGGGTTGAAATGATTTTTTACGTTGAAAAAAGGAAATCTTTCAAGATAATCACTTGGACTCCAAATCATTGGAATTCTGAAGATAAGCATTTCGGATTTCAGATCCTTCAAATCCGATTATTAGCTCTTTCTAGGGAGCAGTTCAGTACTCAAAAAAGGCATTAATTTTCCTTGCGACCAATTCTCTGCCTGACTTCTTGTGTTCAATCCTTTGTGCTCTTGAGGCCTTTGTAATATACAGTAACTTCTGTTTCAAGACCATTTTTTATATCAAGATTACTTTTTGTAAGTATGTTTGTATACTCAAGTCTATTTTCTTGTCAATAATCTACAGTCCTGCTTATATTTCTGTTAAACAAAATTCTGATATGAAATATAAGATGTTTGAACAGAAAATTTGAAATATATTGAAATTTACAAAACTCTGCCCATGTGTGCTTGCATGCATGGCCTGTCCCAAGCCAGGATAAAGGAGGAGGGTTGGCGTCAGGTGTTGCGAACCGGCCGTAAAAAACAGCTATATTTTTATGTGATGAACCTATATGATTTTTCGTTGGGGCGTACCCTTCATAGCGACGCGTTGCACCGGGCCCCGGGTGTAGCGAAAAATGGGCTAGGGTCCTTGCCACAAGGCAAGGCGCTGCATCGGACCCGAGGTGTAGTGAAAAGTGGGCTAGGGTCCTTGCCCCAAGGCAAGGCGCCAGGTCTTCACCCGGATTTGGTGAGAAGTATGCCAGGGTCCCAACACGCAGATGGGCGAGCGTGGCGGGCAAGCACAGCCCAGGGGTTAAGGATGAGATTGGGAAGCTGGAACATAGGAACCTTAACGGGTAAATTGAGGGAGTTGGCAGATGTTTTTGCTAGAAGGAAAGTGAATATTGTTTGTTTGCAAGAAACTAAGTGGGCTGGAGAAAAGGCCAAGGAAGTGGATGGAACTGGTTTCAAGTTATGGTACACAGGTACGAATAAGAGTCGAAATGGTGTTGGAATTATGATCGACAAAAGTTTCAGAGATAAAGTTGTGGACGTCAAAAGGAAAGACGACAGGATTATTCTGGTTAAGCTTGTTGTGGGTGACTTAATCCTGAATATCCTCAGTGTGTATGCACCCCAAATTGGATTGCAACCAACTGATAAAAGCCAATTTTGGGAAGACTTGGAGGAGGTTTTGAGGGGAATACCTCGAGAGGAGAAGATTTTCGTAGGAGGAGATCTAAATGGTCATGTTGGTAAAAGCAATGGAGGTTTTGATAGAATCCATGGAGGTTTTGGCTATGGGACGAGAAACGAGACTGGAGAAGATATCTGGAATGTTGCACTAGCCTACGATTTGATGTTAGTGAACACCTTTTTTCAAAAAAGGGAGTCACACCTGATCACTTATCATAGTGGCCATAATCGTAGTCAGATTGATTTCTTTCTGGCTAGAAGAGAAGATAGAACTTCTTGTGTCGAATGTAAGGTCTACCCTGGAGAGTGTGTTGCTACGCAACATAAGCTGGTAGTCTTGGATGTTCGGTTCAACAAAGTACGTACAATGAAGAAGAGGGCTCAGAATCCAAGGATAAGGTGGTGGAAGCTTAAGGAGGGAAAAACGAGAGAGTTCAATGATAGAATGTTGCACGAAGGACCTTGGGAGTTTGATGGAGGAGTAAATGCAATATGGAATGAGATGGCTAAGTGTATTCAAAATTTGGGAAGGAGGGTGTTGGGAGAAAGCAAAGGAAATGGATTTCATACAAAGGAAACATGGTGGTGGAATGGAGAGGTGCAAGAGGCAATTAAACATAAGAAGGAGTGCTTTAGATCTTTGCATAAAAGTCCCAATGAAGAGAACCTGCAAAAGTTTAGATTGGCGAGAAAAAATGCAAAGAAAGCAGTGCGAGAAGCGAGAGGCAAGGTTTTCGACGAGTTGTATAAAAGTCTTGGGAGCAAGGATGGTGAAAGAGGTATTTATAAACTTGCAAGGATAAGGGATAAGAAAAGTAAAGACCTCACTCAAGTTAGATGCATCAAGGATGAAAATCAAAAACTTCTGGTGAGAGATGAAGATGTAAATGAAAGATGGTTGAAATACTTCAACAAGCTGTTTAATGGGGATGGAAATACAAGCGAGGTGGACTTAGAGGACGCGTATGATGATATGAATAGAAGATTTGTACGCAGAATTAATACACATGAAGTTAAGGAGGCTTTAAAGAAGATGAAGACTAATAAAGCCTTGGGGCCTGATGGTGTCCCTATTGAAGTGTGGAGAGGCCTGGGGGATGTGGCAATAAAATGGTTGACCAATCTTTTTAATAAGATTCTCCAGACGAATAAGATGCCTGATGTATGGAGGAAAAGTATGATTGTGCCTATCTACAAAAACAAGGGAGATATACAGAATTGTTCAAACTATAGAGGCATTAAGCTAATGAGTCATACTATGAAGCTGTGGGAGAGGGTTATTGAACATCGCTTGAGGAGAGATACCAAGGTTTCTGTAAATCAATTTGGATTTATGCCAGGAAGATGTACCATGGAAGCCATTTTCTTGATGCGACAACTAATGGAAAGATACCGAGAAAAGAAGAAGGACTTGCATATGGTGTTCATAGACCTTGAGAAAGCATACGATAGGGTTCCAAGGAAAGTTTTATGGTGGGTCCTGGAGAAGAAAAAGGTTCCATTAAAGTATGTAAAGGCAATCAAGGATATGTATGATGGGGCTACTACATGTGTAAAAGCTTGTAACGGATCATCAAGTTATTTTCCTATCACGGTAGGTGTACACCAAGGGTCGGCTCTAAGTCCTTACCTATTTGCCTTAGTTATGGATGAACTAACAAAAGATATTCAAGAGGAAGTGCCATGGTGTATGCTTTTTGCAGACGATATTGTGCTTATTGATGAGAGCAAGGAGGGTGTTAATAGAAAACTTGAATTGTGGAGAAGCACATTGGAATCCAGAGGATTCACATTAAGTCGAAGCAAGACTGAGTATCTGAAGTGAGTTTTCTCTGGTACAAGATGAGGACCAAGAACCTGTGCATCTAAATGGTCAAGAGGTACCCAAAAAAAATGCTTTTAAATACTTGGGCTCCATTTTACAAAATGGTGGAGAGATTGATGAGGATGTAAATCACAGAATCAGAGCAGGGTGGATGAAATGGCGTAGTGCATCTGCATTTTTGTGTGACCGCAAAATTCCCCTGAAGTTAAAAGGAAAATTCTATAAAACGGCAGTACGACCGGCAATGCTATATGGAGCGGAATGCTGGCTAGCACATAGGCAACATGAGCATAAGATGGGAGTAGCAGAGATGAGGATGTTAAGGTGGATGTGTGGGTACACAAGGATGGATAAGATAAGAAATGAAGATATTCGACGAAAGGTCGGAGTAGTACCGGTAGCCGAGAAGATGAGAGAACATAGATTGAGGTGGTTTGGGCACGTGATGAGAAGACCCATGGATGCTCCTGTAAGAACAGAAGTTTGTTACCAAGAGCTAAACACAAAAAGAGGCAGAGGTAGGCCGAAGCTTACTTGGGGGAAAGTAGTAAAACAAGATTTAATGGAGTGGGATATAGATTGGCGGACAGTATGTCTTAGAAAGGAATGGAGAAAAGCTATAAGTATGGTGGAGGGATAGACTCGCTGTTATTCCTATGTTCCAGATGGTCCTTTTTTAGTCCTTTTCCCCTTCATTTCCCCCACTTCTTCTTGTCCCTTTCTTTTTTACTTTTATTTATTTATATATACATATATTTTTATTTCATTTTATTTTATTTTATTATTTTATTTGTGTATTTTTATTTATTTATTTATTTTTATTTTTTATTTTTTATACTTTTTTTCAACCGTTTTGTATCTTTCATGTGGGTTCATCTACCACCGACCCCAATTAATTTGGGATAAAGGTGTTGTTGATGTTGATGTTGATGTTGATATTGAAATTTACAAAATATGCAATAATACAAGCATGCAAAAAAGTGAGCATACAAATATTGAGCTCAATCTTACAAATATTGAATTTAGATCTTACTTTAGGTGTAAGGTAGGGATAAGGATTACAAATGAGGAAATAGGGAACGTGAGAGTGAGTGATTGCTAGAGAGCTTGAATGCAAGATGCCTTATGGTGAACTAAGGGTCTCCTTAAATAGAGATGCTAAGCTTCAAATGTCAGTTCCTTTCAATTATACTGCGGACTTCCAACTTTTTTTTAATTCCGATCAATGTTCTGAGTAGTTCCCTTTTACTGCAGAGTTTTTGTATTTTGATGGAGAATATACTTCATTACATGCATCAATTAGGTAAATGTCTGAGTTTGGTTCTGTCATCATTTAGGATGGCTAGTCATAGTCATTTATAAATGCATCAAAATCTTCGTCATTATTTTCAACTTCGTACAAATTTAGGTATTCTTATCAAAAGGCATGTAACGGTTTACTTTATTATATATGTTGTTTAAAGGTAACCAATGTTATATGTGGTGCTAACAGCCGAGTCCCTAAATTTCTTTTTCTTCATAAAAGCCCTGAACTTTCTGAAGTGTGACTCAATTTTATTTTATTTTTCTTGATACCTTGTTTCTTCTGTATGTTGTATTGCATACTGTTACAACTCCTAACAGTAAGGCATCCAGTCAGTATGAGGTTAGTTATGGGGATAATAACATGTGGTTAGCTATGGATGTGTTTTGTTAGGTGAGGCTAAAGTTGTTATATAAAGGGTAGGGAATAGTTGCAAAGGGGCATGTGGGATATCTTGAGACTTAGGCATTGGGAGAGTCCAGGGGCTCTATAATTCTCTTGGTTTTATCTTTTCTTTTCTGCACTTTTGCTATTTCTCTTTGTAATCTACCATTGTTGCAAGCTTGGCTATATACCTTTCATTTTTCAATCAATATCATACTAGTAGTTTCCTTTTTTTACTACTTCTTTCCATTTTTGTTATTCAGATCTAATCAATTGGTATCAGAGCTATCTGATCCGGGTAGCTTTGAACCATGGCCACGCTAAAAAATAAGCTATGGAGAAGAGAAGTTCCCAAGTTCTATAAAGATGGTGATGCTTGGGGATGGGTCATCTATAAGGAAAAATATTTCCAGGCAGAAAGAATTCTTGAAGAAGAGAAGTTGACAGAGGCAGTGAAGGGGCTTAGGGGTCATGCTTTTAATTGGTACAAATGCTGGAGTTGGCTCAATCCAAATGCAAATTAGTGGATATTTTTTAGGGCGTTTCTACAGTGATACCTATCGAAGATATGTTTGGAAGATGAGGAAGTGGAATTGGAGCCACCAAAGCTAGAATCGAAACACGGAGAAACGACAGGAAGTCAAAACACGATCTGGGATGATGGAGGGTCGATTAGAGCACTCAATGTACCAACATGTGAATGTAGGAAGAGGTTGAAAATTCCGGCATTTTCTGGCGACAACGACACATACAGATGGCTAAATCGGGTATAACTTTATTTTTTGCGAGATACAGAAGCCAGAACCAGAGTGGCTAACAACCGTGCTGAAGGCCTTGAAGGGGAGAGCTTTTTTGGTGGTCCTAGAGCACCATGCTCCCTTCTAAAAAGAGAAAAGGGAAGGGATTAGGAGGGAATTATGAAAAACTGGAGGGACTCAAATGGAACCACTTTTTTCCATTTTGAGAAAGGACCAACCAATTGTTGGTGGTCCTAGAGCACTAAAAAATTTCTCCTTGGAGGGATGTGTGTTGAACTAGTTCCAATGGTGGATGGGTTGGATGAAGAATGCTACATGGACGCAGTTCCGAGCAGATGTGCTACAACGCTGCTTGTCATCTATGGAGAAGACCATGGTGAGGGCTGCACCGGAGCCAACGCCTCCATTGTCGTTGGCAAAGATGGAGTCAAAAGGCGAGAAGGACCTGAGGGTGGGACACATCATTTGTTATGTTCGAGTTGGACCTCAATATGATATGAGTGATAGCAAAGCCATTGTAGGGGAAGGTACCCATGTCCACAAAATGGAGGCGAGGCATGTCATGGAAGTCAGCTAGCACAAGGAAGGCACACAAAAGAGATGGTGGAGAGAGTTGGGTCAAAAGTAAGGTCGGATCAGTATATAGCCCGAGTCCAAATTAATGCCAAGTTAATCTCGGCCCATTTTAAAGAGAATGATAACTCTGCTACATATGGAGATTGGGCTTGTAAGCCCATGCATCTATCTAAATCAAGTGGCCCAAAAAGAACTTGCATTGAAGAAAGGGTTAAAGGGCGACACAAAACATCTCCAAGGAGGATGACCTTGTTCATCACCTACATGAGTTTGTCGCTGGGGCTTCAATGACAAAGGAAGCAAGAGAGGACGGGAGTTTGGAAAAATGGTGGGCTATAGTTGCATCTGGATTCATGCTGTTCGACTTTCATCCGATTCACAGATAAACACCACACTGCACTCTCTTGCAAAAGGTAATTCAATCAAAGGACATCAAGATGAAACTGTTCCCCAATTTTCTGCCTTCACGGAGAAACACAAACCTCTTGAGGCTGATTCAAATTGTAACACATCCAAATTTTTAACAATTTATAAAACATTCTTATAATAAATAAATTGTCAAAATTCACATTTTTATAATAATAACTCTATTACATTCAAATAAAATCAAAGACTACATTTTGATACATAATATTTTTGACTAACTAGAAATATCAGAGTCGTTATCCTCACTTCCCACTGCTAGCTCGATCCTTTGAAACTTGTTTCACTGAAACTTTGCTCCCCCGCAAGATCATTGCAGTCAAACAAACACAAAAGTCAGCAAAGCTGGTAATCCTAATCAAAATACAATTAATGTAATTAATAATCAAATTAATTCAAATATCAATATATATAATCAAATAGTGATCAAATCAATATTAAATCCGAGGAGGTAGATGATCAGGATTATCACTGTGTAATTAAAAATATTAAAAAACAGACTTACTTGTCAGTGGCAGAATGATGAAACAGACAGAATGAAAGGATGAATATATGCAGTATAAGAGGAATTAAATCCGAGCCCACAGAACGTGTCTCCTTAAGACAATTTGCCCCCTCACTGATGCCTAAGGTTGATGGACACTTGTCTCCCAGGATAGAACGGATTTCGTCTGAAGAATGGTGGCACTACCAATCAACAGCCCAAACGAACACAACAAAATGCCAGAGGAAGTCACACCGGAGGATGAACAACAGTATGCAAAACCGGAAGAAGAAAAATTCCGGCAGAGTTTAAGTGCAGGAAAAACTGGATAGATTTCTGAAGGTGTCAGTGTCTATTTATAGACACTGACCGGTCACGATGAACAGTCGCCGGCGGCGAACCGCCGTGTCTGATGGCGGCGAACGGGTGCGACCGGTGACTGTTCCGACGAACAGATACGACCGGTGACCGGTTCAGCGAGCAGACACAACCGGTGACTGGTTCACGAAGGGAAAGAACCGGTTCGGTTCAATACTGCTCAAAAAACCGGCGGGTAGAAACGTTTTTGGTTGGAGGGAAGCAACGGTAAATTTTTTTTGGACAAAATATTAAAAAAAATAATTTAATAAAAAATTATTTTTTTTATTACACACTATGAACCGAACCGAACCGATCCGAGCCGGCCGGACGGACGGCGGCGGCGGCGCGCGCGTGTGTGGTGAACCAATGCTCACCTAGCTCTCCCCCCTACATAAAACATGTAGTGACCCAAGGGCCAATCTAAGAGAGGGAAGTGGGAGCTTATATACTCTCCCATTTCCTACTAATTGTCCAATGTGGGACTTGTTGAAACCCACACACCTCTTCATCTTCCCTTTTTCTCTTTTCTTTATTAACCCACTTCTTATTCATAACCAATGGATCATTGTACATTAATTCATTCATTAATTCCAACAATCCCCCACATGGATAAGAAGTCAAATCATCGTGACAAAATGCATAAGAGTATAAATGCAAAGTGTAAATTCCTCAACGAGAAACAACTGCATCGAGATAGGTGGAGTTACCTTTGAACCTTCTCTAGTGAAAACCTATCGGATATACTCGGTCAATCGGTGGTCTAGGTCGACTTGAACCGTCAACCTTTAGTGTATACCTAGACAATAGGAGTCACACAATTGCTTCTCTAGCATTGTTGGTCCTTTGTTGCGCCCATTTTGGCCGTGGGACACCTGCCTGGTTCTGCGAGTGTTTTAGAGAATCGGCCTTTAAAAATTCTCATAGAAGCGGCCCTCACTTCACACTCACATAGGTGATTTCTTGTGATGTAAATCACTATACATCATCTGAACACAACAGATTAAGAAATCACTAAAAGCCTTAATGCTTACCCTCATAAATACACTGTCTTGTCTTAGGAATGAGTATGAGTTTAAAAACTCCACAGTGTTTGAACAGTTGACCATTACTTAGTTGTCTCTTTGAACCTAGTTCATGGGATCTCCACTCTTCTAGGTAGAGTTACCGCAATGCTCAACAATTGATAGGCCTTAAACCCATTCCTTTCGACAAATTTTCAACCAACTCTCTAGGAATCCCTTTGGTTAACGGATCCGCTATGTTTTCCTTAGACTTAACATAGTCAATTGAAATGATTCCATTCGAGAGTAGTTGTCTTACGGTATCATGTCTACGACGTATGTGTCTAGACTTACCGTTATACATGACGTTCTTGGCCCTTCCAATAGCTGCTTGGCTATCACAATGTATGCATACAGATGGTACCGGTCTTGGCCAATTAGGAACATCCTCAATAAAATTACGAAGCCATTCGGCTTCTTCACCGGCCTTATCTAAAGCAATAAATTCTGCTTCCATGGTTGACCTTGCAATGCAGGTTTGCTTGGACGATTTCCAAGACACAGCACCTCCACCAAGGGCGAACACATATCCACTTGTGGATCTAGTGTCGTTAGAGCCGGTGATCCAATTTGCATCACAATACCCTTCTATAACCGCGGGGTATTTCTCGTAATGCAAAGCATAATTCTGAGTATACTTCAAGTATCCCAAAACTCTTACCATAGCTTTCCAATGATTCTCATTTGGATTACTGGTAAAGCGACTTAACAGACTTACTGCATAAGCAATATCAGGTCTGGTGCAGTTCATAACATACATAAGGCTTCCCAACACTTGAGCATATAGCTTTTGTGCTGTAGCTTTACCAGTGTTCTTTAATAAACTCAAATTAGAATCTACAGGATTCCTCACAGGAGTTATATTCAAACTCTTGAATTTATCAAGAACCTTAACTATATAGTGAGCCTGTGATAATGCCAACCCTGCAGATGTTCTATGGATTTTAATTCCTAGGATAACGTCCGCTATCCCCATATCTTTCATCTCAAACTTACTTTTAAGTAATTGTTTAGTAGCATTAATCATTTGATTATTACTACCCATGATCAACATGTCGTCTACATAAAGACAGACAATGGCAAAACCTTTTTCAGTATTCCGAACATAGACACATTTGTCACATTCATTAATTCGAAAACCATTTGATAACATAACTTTGTCAAATTTTTCATGCCATTGTTTTGGAGCTTGCTTTAACCCGTAAAGGGATTTTATTAAGCGACAAACTTTCCGTTCTTGTCCTGGAACAACAAAACCTTCAGGTTGTTCTAAATATATCTCTTCGTCCAGGTCGCCGTTTAAAAAGGCAGTTTTCACATCCATTTGATGTATTTCTAATCCATTCAATGCAGCTACCGCGATCAACATCCTGATGGATGTGATCCTTGTAACGGGTGAATAAGTATCGAAGTAATCGAAACCTTCACGTTGCCTGTAGCCTTTTACCACAAGCCTTGCTTTATATTTATCAATAGTGCCATTCTCTTTCATTTTTCTTTTGAACACCCACTTACTTCCTAACGGCTTATTGCCAGGAGGAAGATTTACCAGTTCCCAAGTGTGGTTGGACAAGATAGACTCTATCTCACTATTGATAGCCTCTTCCCAGAATGGTCCTTCCGGGGACGTTATAGCTTCCTTATACGTCCGAGGTTCATTTTCCAATAAGTATGTCATAAAATCAGGTCCAAAGGATGTGGCGGTCTTTTGCCTCTTGCTACGTCTAGGTTCATCTTCTATGTTCTCTACGGTATCAGTATCAGTTGTAGCATCTCGAGGTATCTCAACCTGATCATCATCATTACCACTTGATTCATGTTTTTTCTTATACGGAAATATGTCTTCAAAGAAAGTAACTTCCCTTGATTCAATCACTGTATTAATATGTATATCTGAGACATCAGATTTATACACTAGAAAGCGATAAGCACTACTATTAAGTGCATAACCGATGAATACACAATCCACGGTTTTAGGTCCGATTCTTAACCTTTTAGGTTTAGGAACCGCAACCTTAGCCAAACACCCCCACACTCTAAAGTATTTCAGGGATGGCTTCTTTCCTTTCCATATATCATATGGTATGCTTTTTATCTTTTTGTGGGGCATTCTATTAATAATATAGTTAGCCGTCAACATGGCTTCCCCCCACAAATTCTGTGGTGAACCGGACGTAATTAACATAGCATTCATCATCTCTTTCAGTGTCCGATTTTTCCTTTCTGCAATCCCATTTGATTGCGGTGAATAAGGAGCTGTTGTCTGGTGTATAATACCAGACTCTATACAGAATTCCTCGAAAGGGCCATCATATTCTCCCCCACGATCGCTCCTTACCATTTTAATTTTCTTGTTGAGTTGATTCTCAACTTCACTTTTATATTGCTTAAAAGCAACAATAGCTTCATCTTTACTATTGAGTAAGTACACATAACAATATCTACTGCAATCATCAATAAATGTAATAAAATATTTCTTATTACCCTTAGATGGTGTAGATTTCATGTCACATATATCAGTATGTATTAAATCTAACAACTCGGTTGATCTTTCAACTGATTTAAAAGGTAATTTCGAAAATTTTGATTCAACACATACTTGGCACTTATTATTTAAACATTCAAATTTAGGTAATAAATCTAAATGTATTAAATTCTTAATGGACTTTAGATTAACATGTCCTAATCTACTATGCCATAAATTAGAAGACTCAAGCAAGTAGACAGAAGTAGTAGTATTATTAATAATGTTGGAGTTGTTTACAGTCATCACATTCAGTTTGAAAAGGCCCCCACTAAGGTAGCCCTTTCCTACATACACATCATTCTTAGTAAGTACAAACTTATCAGAAACAAATACAAGTTTAAAGCCATTCTTGCTTAACAGAGATCCAGAGACTAAGTTCTTGCGAATATCAGGCACATGGAGCACATCATTCAGTGTCACTATCTTGCCAGATGTCATTTTCAAAGCCACTTTGCCCACTCCTTCAATTTTTGAAGTAGATGAATTACCCATATAAAGTTTCTCATCATTATCAGTAGGAGTATAGGAGGAGAACATCCCCTTGTTTGAACAGACATGTCTGGTGGCACCAGTGTCCACCCACCATTCGTTGGAGTCTCCCATCAGATTGCACTCCATCACCATTGCTGCCAGATTCAGTTCTTCAACCTGATCAGCAATATCAACCATATTGGCTTGAGTGCTCTTCTTCTTCTTATTGAACTTTTGTGGCTTCCTCTGATCTTTCCTTTGTTCCTTCTTACAATCCTTTGCACGGTGGCCAGGATTCCCGCAATTGAAACAGTTACCTTTGAACTTTTTGCCCTTTCCTTGC